>NW_025799647.1:1528844-1766499 GCF_021613505.1 Equus quagga
GGAACAAGATCCAGGCCATGGTTCCCCATAGAATATTGCAGAACAGGACCCAGGCTGTGGTTCCCCATGGAACATTGTGGAACAGTATCCTCTAGGTCCTTGGCATAGGGACCCATAGTTGCCCCAGCAGAATGCTGGGAGACCTTCCATGAGCTCATTTTCTTTCAAACCTATCTTCCAATTTATAATGGAAATAGGTGGTAAGAGAGGATTCATGTACAGAAATTTGTTAAAACCAAATTGATTTGATAAAATAGGGAGTACCAGAAGCTCCAGGGTGGGATTCATTTGGAAAGACTTCACAAAAGAAGATGACTTGGGTTTCGTATTTCTGGATGGGAAATCCAACTCGCTACACTCTGAAGGCGGGCTGGGCCGGTGGAGACTCCAGGGCTGCTGGGGAGACGGCAGGACGGCGGCATAGAGGGACAGTGAAGGGTGTGTGAGGATGCTTGGGGGGTTTTTTAGGGGACCAGACAGAAAGGAAGACCAATGGAGTGGGAGAGAGGTTGGAAATCCGTGATTGGCAAGCCAGAGTTTGAGAACAGCCGAGGGCTTCCACAAGCTCCGGGGAAGGAGATGTGGTTCAAGTTGTCTTAAGGGAGGTGGAAGGGCGGGAGTGAGGGAGTGGGAGAAAGGGCTTCTCTCCGTCTGCGTCTGCGGGTGCACGAAGACGTTTTAGGACTGTGGTGGGAGAGACAATTGCGAAATGGGAGTGATGCTGAGAAAGAATCATCGAATTGGTGGAGAACCACAAAAGGGACAAGGAGGAGTCGCTAGGCGAGGTGAGCTGAATCGGGAGAGAAACTGGGCTGCAAAGCAGGGGAGGAGCCCAGGGTGTGCATTTGTACTGTTGCCGTCCCTGAGGGCCTGCGATGTGCTGTCAGACTGTGACTGCCCTGTGTGTCCCCAGAACCTAGCACGGAGCCTGGATGGAGATGACCCTCGTCGATTATTTGCACATGAATGAATGGTTGAAGAAATAACAACTAAAATGTATTGAAGCTGCTGAGGAAAATAGTGTTGTGGTTCCTCATAAAGTTAAACAGAATTACCATGTGATCCAGCAATTCTGCTTCTGGATATGTATCCAAAAGAATTGAAACAGGGACTTGAACAGATATTGTACACCCATTTGAGAGCTGCATTATTCACAACAGCCAAAAGGTGGAAACAACCCAAGTGTCCTTCAGTGGATGAATGAATAAACAAAATGTGGTATATCCATACAAAAGAACATTGTTTATCCACAAAAAAGAATGAAATTCTGACATGTGCTATAACGTAGATGAACTTGAAAAGATTGCACTAAGTGAAAGATAAGCAAGACACAAAAGAATAAACATTGTGTGGTTCCATTTGTATGAAATATCTAGAACAGGTAAATTCATAGAGACAGAAGGTAGAATAGAGATTACCGGGACCTGGGGGCACGGGAATGAGAGTTATTATTTAACGGATACAGAGTTTCAATTGGGCAAGATATAAAAGTTCTGAAAATGGACGGTGGTGATGGTTGCACACAGTGTGAATGTGCTTAATGCCACTGAATTGTATACTTAAATGAATAAAACGGTAAATTTTATGTTATGTATATTTCACCACAATAGAAAAGAGGAGAAAAAATTATAACCCTCAGATATGGCCCCAAACCCCAAAATGTATTGAGCATGTGCATTGTGCTAAAAGCTTGCCTAAGCCCCTGTGTGTTTTAATTCACTTAATTCCCACAACAACCCAGTTGAGACTACCATTCCTCCAGCAAACAGCAGGCACTGAGCGAAGCGAGTTACTGTGCTCCTTTTACAGATGTGAAACTGAGCCCTAGAGACAGAAACACACAGCAGTGAGGGGCCTGAGCGTGCTGCAGACTTGGGCCTGTGTGAACACAGAAGCCACATGGTTTCCTTACACCGTGTGATCTTGTCTAGCACCAAGCAAGCCAAGATTAGAAGGGGAATCTTAGAGAGAGCAGCAGAGTTCAGGCAGGAGCTATTTATTAAGCACCGACTGTATACTCAACTCTGTATTTATTGCTAAGAAGACCAGAGGAGTAGAACACACTCTTCCTGCCCTCCAAGAGTTGGCGTAGGTACATGGGGCTCTGTAGCAGATATCAGTATAAAAAGCGTTTCAGACTGTACAGCCCCTGCCGCTGCGGGCTGTAGGAATCAAAAGGAGCGAGTCAGGGTGGAGGTGAGATAGCAGCGACGTTGTGGAGCCAGAGCTTCCTGGAAAGGAGTCACGGAGCACATACCATGTTCTAGGTGACAGAAAAACCCATACTAATACAGACTCACAATCCCTTATCTGCAAGGTGGAAATCCAAAGATCTCAAAAAAAAGCTTCATTGTGTTGTTGTCAGTTTGGTGCCAAATCCATCTGGCAGCAAAACTCGGCCTGACCTGGAGACGCTCCTTACCGTCTTTCCTTAAGTCCCTCCCAGGGAACGTTGACAAGTCGCTGCGGAATCGTGAATGTGTGGGACTGTGGGGCGCTGCCCTGGCACCCACTGAGGGAGGTGTGTTAGAGATGGTTACGCACCATATCACCTCCTAAAGTAAGAAAAATTAAGTGTAATAAGTCAGACAAAGGAAAATACTGTACAATCTTCCTTATGTGTGGAATCCAACAAAAAAAGCCCGAACTCATAGATACAGAGAACAGATTGGTGGTTGCCAGAGGTGAGGGATAGGGGTGGGTGAAGTGGTGAAGGGATCAAAAGGTAGAAACTTTCAGTTATAAGATGAATAAGGCCTGAGGACGTAATCTACAGCATGGAGACCACAGTAAATAATACTGTGTTGTCTATTGAAAGTTGCTAAGAGTAGATCTTAAAAGCTCTTAATCATAAGAAAAAAATACAGCTGTGTGGAGACAGATGTTAATTAAACTTGTTGTGATCATTTTGCAATATATACATATATCAAATCGTTATGTTGTACACCTAAAACCAATACAATGTTTTATCTCAATTATATCTCGATTTGAAAAAATTATGATCTCTGGCCCCAAGGGTTTTGCATGAAAGATTGATAACCTGTATTCATCACGATAGACCATGTGAAGCAGGCCTTTTGCCAAGCTTTACCCACATTACTTCATTTCATCCTCACAGCAACCCTACGAGCCAGGGCCTGTTATTATCCCCATTTTGCAGATGAGGAAACTGAGACTAGAGAAGGTAAATAGCTTGTTCAAAGTCACAAACTGGTAAGTGATGGGGCCAGGTTTGAAGCAAAAGGTCTTCCTGTTTGGACAATATCATCTCGGCGACAGCCTTGGTGAGAGCAGTTTTAGAATCAAGATGAAGGTGGAAGTCAAACTGTGAAGGGCCAAGGAGGAAGGAGCTCAAGGGGACATGGGACCCCAGGACTAGGTTTTCTTCCTGGGGGTTGACAAGGAGGGAAGGGCCGGTGAGGATCTGAAGGGACATCCAGGTTAGGTGGCCCAGGTGGGTAGCCAGGGTTGGAGCTGCAGAGGGATTCAGACTCTCATGGGATCCTTGGCTCCCTGGAGCTGATGCAGTTTGGAGAGCACAGGGCCCCAGAGAGCCTGGGTCCCCAACCTTGGCCTTTAACTTGTCGCCTACTCCCAGATGTAAATGTCCATCCTCAGGCTTGAAGCCATTCCGCTTTCTGTTGAAAGAGGAAGCAGCCCCGGAAGGTCCCCTTTGCTCACTTTCTGTGATGTGAAGAAGAGGAACCTGGATCTGATTTGGACTTTTTGAAGAAATCTTGCTTTGATGTGGTCCAGTCCAACTTCTTCATTTGCTGGTCTGACACGGACCATGGTGGCCGGGCCTCCTCAGGGACGGGCCAAGGGGACTCTCTCAGCCAGGGACCTCCGTGGGTGGAGTTTCCCAGCCCTGACTCTGTGACTCCTTGGGATTCCTCCAGTTATCTCCAGGGCTACTGGAACCTTCTCAAGGCAAAATTTAAATATTGAAATAAACTTGCTGCAAAAATAGGCCTATGGGAAAAATTAAGACAATGCCAACCAGTATTTTTTTGGTGAGGGGAGGGGAAAAGAGTTACAATCTTTTTTAAAGATGACAGTATTCCGAAAACATGGGCAATTAGGTGGTGTGTGGGGGAAACCCTGGATTCTAGTCTTGGTTCCATCATTTCCTCACTATAGGACTTTGGACATGTCTCTTAAAGTCCTAATAAAATAGGACTAAAGATGGTCCTGCCAAGGTCGATGGGATGGGTCGATAAGCAAGACAGGGTCCATGAACGTGCTCTGTAAATTATAAAGCACTGCAGAGTGGTGAGAGGATCACTGCTGCCTGGCTTTCCCCTCAGAGCAGAAAATCCTACCGTCTTACCTGCTCTGATTCTGCTCTCCTGATGGAGGCGGGATCTGATCTGCATCATTCAGGGTCACTCGTATCCATACTTCCCTTCTCCAAGCCTCGATTTCCTTATTAGTCAGGCTAAGCCAGGCCATGCTGCAGTGATAGACAAACTCTCAAGTTTCAGTGACTTAACACAATTGGGCTTCATTTCTTGCTCTGATGAGGATGGATAGAATCTCTTCCACCCGTCGCCATGCTGTCAGAGCACGTGGGCTGTAAGGTCACAGTGGCAAGGGAAGAGAGAGATGGAGGAGGCACACCATCACTGAACTGTTTGGGTCTGGAAGGGAAATGTGTCACTTATGGCCGATTGGACAGAATTAATCACAGGACCCCTCCCTAACTGCAAGGAAGACTGGGAAATGCAGGGGGGAGCACCTGGATGGTCAGTGAGCACAGATGGGCTCTGCCGTGGCTTCCTCATCTCTCAAATGGGAGGGTTGGACTAAATGACCTCAGAGCAGGCACCACCCGGCTCTGGCCTTCTAGGACTGTGTGAGCCAGACACTCGGAAGTTGATGTCCTACAGCAGGTAAGCAGGTGACAGTGCTCTGGGTTACTACACACAGCTTTCACAGGAAGAACCACATACCCCTCCCCCCAAAATCAATTTCACTTTCCTCACTCTTTCCCAGACCCGTCTCTGAGCTATTTCCCCTCTGCTGCTCCTCCAGGAACTTTGAAGTCCCAAATACTCCAGCTGGTGAGATGAAATGGCCTTCAAGTGACCCCAGATCAGTGCAAATGCTTTGCTCTCTGAAAAGTATGAGGACTACCTTGAAGCAGGATATTGACAAAGAGCTGAAAGCCAGGCTGCTGGCAGGCTGGGACCACCTGTCACCTCTGGGCCCTGGGATCCCACCTTCCCTCTAGCATTCTAGAGGAGCTTAGGAGCAATTCTAAAGACCTCTTCCATTTGCTTCCTCCTATTTCCCTCTTGGTCTGTGTACTTCCTACTTCCTTTCCCAGTCTGGTGAGACCCACGTTCATCTCAGCTGAGATGATTAGAGATGGTCTGTGTGTGTTTAAAAGGCGGTGGTGGTCATTAGAAGCTGACATGGGTTCACGAGGAACAAGCCTTGGACCCTTTCCTTTTTTGATACAATATCTCACTGTCAGATGAGGAATATCCCATAGATAGAATATTGTTAAATTTCAGCATAGGCATTTGATAAACTCATGCCCTCTCAGGAGGAGGATAGAAGGTGCTCAGCTAAACCTGTGTGATGGCATCATGTCACACGCTGCTGGGGTGACCCCGTGCATGCCCCAGTTGTGATAACTGGGCTTCTGCCTTTTTCAGGAGACCCAGTGTCCATCTTGCATCTTTGTTCTGTTAGAGATCCTTATTGTGGTAGCCTCACCTATATTCCTCTCTGCAGGAATGTCAGAGGCCTTGGAATATTGCTTCTCCTCGATTACTTATTGCCAATGAGTACCTGCCAGCTAGAACATACGCCTGACCTGGTGAGGACCCCCAATTCTAAGTGCTTCTGCACCTGGGTGTAGGCTTCTAGTGTTGCTGTGGCTGTTCTAAAATTCTTGAACACTCCTTCTATCCAGAGGTGGGACCCATGTTCCGCCTCTTAAATCTGATAGTTTTGTGACAGCTTTGATCAGTAGAGAATGGAGAAAGTGATGCTCTGTGACACCCGAGGCTTGGTCATAAAAGGCCCCATGGCTTCTGCCTGCTTCTCTTGGAATACTCCTCTTGGAGCCCAGTTGCCACGCTATGAGATCCAAGCCAACATGGAGAAGCCACATGTAGGTCTGAGTGGGGCAGGCCCAGGTGAGCCCAGCCTTTGAGTCATCCCACTGCTAGTGCCAGAGATGTGAACGAAGAAGCTTCTAGATAACTCCAGCCCCCAACTGTTTAGGTTGTTTAGGACCCACCTCCCCCTGTTGTTCACTTTCCCCAGCTGAGCCCTAGACACGGTGGAGCAAAGTCATCTCCGCTGCGCTCTGTCCAGATTCCTGACTCGTAGAATCTATAAGCATAATAAAATGATTGGTGTTTAAATAAATAAATAAATAAATAGGTTGAAATGGTTTGTCCCATGGCAATCAATAACCGGAAAACCACTGTGTCCTTCTGCCATTAGCGTGAAGATGGGTGGATTAATGTCAGCTTCTAGGTGGGAAGTCTCTAGTAGCGGGCCACAGGACCCATTCCTATCCAACTTCTTTAATGACGACTTACGAGGAACCCCAACAACACCAACAATAAAAACAACAGGACTATTTGGAAACTGTGGGTGTCACACATTGAAACAGGTAGGCAGGACGCTGGGAGATGGCGTCAGCATCCTGGAAGATCTCAAATGGCTAAGATGAACCTAAACTCTGCACTTAGGTTTTAAAATTCAAATGTAGATGTACAGGGTGAAGGAGAGGTTGGCCAGGTGAAGGGAGGGGTTGGGATCCCAGGCTAGAAGGAACACTTGGGCGAGATGGGAGGAGCATCGGAACGATGGAGGGAGGGTCGTGTGGGTGGAGCACAGAGGAGGGAGAGTGACTCAAGATGAGCCTGGTCAGTGGGCAGGTTGTGTCAGACAAGGTCTCAAGGCCATGGTAGGAAAGTTGTAAAAGCTGCTGGGACCCTGGCATGGGTTTACCCTGTCTCCTTGCCTCTGGGAGCTTAGGAGTCAAATCGATCTGGCTGTTTAGCATCTTCGGTTGCCATTCCTCTTGCAGATCCTAAAATGGGGCAGAACTAGTTAAGCGGAAACAGCTTCTAAACATAGAACCCAGGGACCCAAGGACAAGAATGGCTGGGTTTCCCAGGTATTTATTCTGTTCAGGTTCTGTCAGGGCCTCACCACCATCCAGTCTATGTACAGTGCTGGACACACAGCATGCTGGAGTGGGACCATGGAAAGACCTTTGGCCCAGGGTCCTTCTGACCTCTTCCTGTGATGGACAGTGACCCTGGCAGTGCCCATAGGTGACAGTGTTGTGGGTCTCAATCTCACTTCAAGAAGTCCTGATGGGGCTGGCCCCATGGCCGAGCGGTTAAGTTCACATGCTCCACTTCAGCAGCCCAGGGTTTCACCCGTTCAGATCCTGGGCACAGACATAGTACGGCTCATCAAGCCATGCTGAGGCAGCGTCCCACATAGCAGAGCCAGAAGGACCTACAACTAGAATATACAACTATGTACTGGGGGGATTTGGGGAGAAGAAGGGGGAAAAAAAGAGACTGGCAACAGATGTTAGTTTAGGTGCCAATTTTTAAAAATTAAAAAAAAAAAGGTCCTGAAAAGGCTAGGATGAGAAAGAGCGCAGATGGGACCACCGTGTCCAAGCCTGGTGGGATATGAGCACTGTGGACCTTTTTTTTGATGAGGAAGACTGGCCCTTTTCTTTTTTTCTTGAGGAAGATTGTTGCTGAGCTAACATCTGTGCCAATCTTCCTCTATTTTGTACGTGGGACACGCCACAGCATGGCTTGATGAGCATGGCTTGTGTAGATCTGTGCCTGGGATCTGAACCCGTGAACCCTGGGCCGCTGAAGTAGAGCTTGCGAACTTAACCACTATGCCACCTGGTGTGGACCCTTCTTTTTATGCAGGGTCTGCTCTGGGTGCCGGCCCTGGGAAGGGCGAGGACTCTGCCAGCACAAGGCCTCTGGGAGACTCATGGAGGAGGAGCATCCTGGGTACCAGTGGAGCCCGGCCCTCTCAGGGTTTATCAGGAGGCCATGCTGTAGCCAGACTCGATCCTCCTCCAGGTCTGCATGCCAGGGCTGCAGGAAAAACTAGAAACTAGCCGGCTAAACAGGGAGTAACTGTGTATGGAAAGAGAGGCCCTCTCTAGCCTGCCTCCTGGGCCTTCTGGGTTCATTTTTCCTGGGTCAGGAGGTGAAGATGCTTTTGCAGACACCAAGCAGGGAGCAGGAGGGCCTTTTCCGTCTCCTGAAATCTAGGAGAGAGAGGCCTATGCCGAGGCTGCTGGCTTATCCAGCCACCTGACACCTCGCTCACCCATGGCTGCCACCTGTGGGAGGCTCTTCAAAGCTGCTTCAAACCCACAGCCGGGGCTCATTTGTTCCTAGTGCTTGGGTGCTGAGCTCTGCAGAGCAGGAGGAAGAGAGACGACTGTGGCCACTCTCTGAGTATTTGGTTACACCAGACTGAGACTTTTCATAGCCTCACATTAATCTAATCCTCATAGTAATCCCCTGAAATAGGTATTATGCCCATTTTCCAGATAAGGAAACTGAGACTCTAAGGGGTTAAGGGGCAGAGCCGGAACACAAACCCATGTCTGCTTAACTGT
Organism: Equus quagga; assembly: GCF_021613505.1. Lineage (NCBI taxonomy): Eukaryota > Metazoa > Chordata > Mammalia > Perissodactyla > Equidae > Equus > Equus quagga. The sequence goes on from NW_025799647.1 coordinate 1,537,483, forward strand.
AAACCAGTGCTCATAACCACCACACAGGCCACCTGTCAAAATGCTATTTCAAGGGGAGTCCAGAATAGCAGGTGGAGACCCCCTGGGACCCTGAAGCAGTGAGGGATGGTCCTGAGTGTGGGTCAGGGGATAATTTCATGGGAACCATGCGATGCGGGGTGGTGGCCCTCAGAGGTACCCACCCTGCCTTCCGCACTTCCCCTGTGGTCTGCCAAGAAGCGCTGGTGCTGTGGACTGTCTGACGACCCTCAGGCGTCACTCAGCTGTGATTGGCGAGATGTGCCTCCAAATCCCCAAGACCACATCCTCCCAGCTCAGCTTCCAGGCTGCTCAGGGCTGGAGGAGGGCGGGGACTGCGGCCCTCAGGCCTGGGAGCTCTGGCACGGGAAGCGGGCAGCCAGCTCTGACAGAGGCCTGAGAAGGGCTGGGGTGGCTGAGGGGATGAGGGGTGGTCGCACGGCCCCGGGGGATTTTCCCTGCGCTGAATGTAGCCCTGGGCGTTGGCTTTTGGGGCACAGAGCCCCACAGTGAGTGGCAGCCTGCAGCTTGGGTTCTGGCACTGAGTTCTCCATCCTGGGTGCTAAAGGTCCAGGTGCTCTCTGGGAAGGAAGGAGAGTCTCTTTCTCCGAAACGCCAAGGCCTGACAGTTCTCTCTCTGTGCCAGGTTACGTTCCTCAGCGACCTTGTTGGATACGTTGCCTGAGTACAAAATCTCCAGGGTGGACAGAAGGGTTCAAGGAGACTTGAGGCGGGTGAGGGATTTGAAAATAACTGCGTCTGAAAGTTCTGGGAATGGAGTTGGATGGGAGAGAGACGTGGAAGCTGGCTGGGAAGAGACTGTGAGGTATCCAGTCAGGACACCTCAGGGTTCTTTCTCTCACTGTGCAAAAAGGTGTGGGCTCCCTACCTGCTGATAGGTTAAGGGTTCCAGAACCTTCCTTAGATGAAAAAGCCAGGGGCGCAATACTATGTATATATGGTATTATGCTACCTTTGTGCAAGAAAAGAATGGAAAAAGCAAATATCTATAATCATATTTGCTCATAATTACACAAAGAATTTCTGGAAGGATAATGTAGGAAATTAACAAAGATAGGTGTATGGGCATAAGAACTGGACAGATGGGGACAGGGCGGGAGTGAGACCTTGTTTATCACTTTCTATGTTTTTATTTCTGACCATATGATTGTATTACTTATCCAAAAAATGAAAGAAAATATCCTTCTTTACTTCTGACCAAAAAAATCCCTCTAGCTCTTAGGTGCTCTCTGGGTCACTGTCTGCTATCTCCTACCCCATTCCAAACTCCATTTTCCTGATTTTTTTTTTTAACCTCAGTCCAATTCCAGGCCTCCTTGTTTAAAACAAAACAAACAAAGCTTTCCAAACCAAAAATCTCCATGGCGTTTTTCTTGAGCAGACGTAAACAGTGATGGCAACTGGTCCCCTTCATCTCATTAGGTCTTAGGCTCCAAAACCTGATTGTCCAACTCTCCCGGCGAAGGTGAGGATGTTCCTGGCCTTGGCAACCTGCTCCGCTCTCCAGTCATCTTCAGCACATTCTTGAACATTCCACATCTCTGCTCCTGTTTGGGCCTGGCATTCTGCGGTCAGCAGCTATGGAAACCCACCCGCCATCGTCCTTCGGATAATCAAACCTCCCCAACTTTACGGTTCTTCTGTTATCTCCTGGTCCTTTCCTCACTAGGCTAAATAATCTTGATTCTCACAACTAATTTTACAACCCAGTCACCATTACTTCTTTTGAAATCACTCTAAGTATCTCCCTTAATTTTTAGTGCCTCTGGTTTATAAGGAGAGGCTAAGCCCTAAGTACATAGAGACCACTGAAGAGATTGGTTTCTCTCTGCCTCTGGGCTTGGATCCCTGTTGAACAGTCATTCAAATCTCTTTCATGTCATTGTTCTTTGAAGGAGCACCACCGTCCCCTTTATCTCAATCCATCAACCTTTTCAGTGTCTTACTATTTCCACTGATTCAGGTTAAGCTTGGCCCACTGTGGGCTTTATTTAGGTCATCTTTGTTATACCTGTGGGTAGATCGGGTGAGCAGGCCTTGGCACAGCTTTCCTTGTGGGTTTCCTTTTAAAAGGTCAGTGTGAAACAGGAAATGTGACTAAGAAAATCTTCTTCCTCTATGAAGCCTCACTTCATTAACTGGAAAAAGACGCCTGTCCCCTTTCCCCCCATACTTACTCATGGTCCAGACAGACACGTTTCAAAAGAACACATAGTTCCCCAAAGGCTGAGCCGTGCTCACTAAGGCTCACGTGCGGAGTGAGTGGTTATTTGTCAGGTCCGCTGTGTCTGGGGCCCATCCTCACGTCAACAGGTGCTGCCTGTCACTGCTCTTCACAGAATCTGAGGCTGGGCAGGGACCTGGGAGGTCTGGGAGACCTTGTGGCTGACTAAGGAGGAGAGCGGGGCTTAGGAGCTGGAATAGGTGGCAATGCTCCTATGGATAAAGGCCAGACCAGAATCGGGATCCGGGTCTCCTGACTCTCAAGCCACATTTGCTCAGTTAAACCACACACCTGCCTCCTTAAGTCTCTGGAGGGGCCTCTGCATCTCTCCTCTGGTGGTACATAAGCTGGGTCATGCTGCAGCGTGTGCACACGGCCGCCAGAAGATGACCCTGGGCAGATGAATCTAGGCTTCCTGAATTTGGATGGCCTGGTTTGCAAACTTGCTTTGGCGTCCTCTTTCATACAATAGTAAATAATAGTCCTTATCTTACAGGATTATCATGAGGTGAAAATGAACCAATACACAGAAAACGTTGAGAACAGCCTTGGTGTGTGTGATGCCTCTGTAAGTGTTAGCTATTATTATTCTGATGGGTTGGTCAGCTTTCCTCCATTCTATTCAACTCAACAAGAATTTGGCACCAACCATGGGCTTTGCTGGGGCTGTGAAAATGGCCACATTGTGGCTCTACCTTAACCCTGGCCAGTCTCCCAACGGCCAGCAGTTTTGTTAAGAAAAGCTGAAAAAAATGTAATAGAGATGGTCCAATGCACAGTCAACAGTGCTGGGGGTTAGAGGGTCTTTTCAGAGAGGCTATGTGACAGGGAGCCACCTCTGAGATGGCCTGGATCAGGGCTGCCAGCAGTGCCCACTCCTCAAAGACCTTGTGTGAGAGTGGCAGTGGGCCCACTGTCAATTCAGGCTTGGCAACTGGTCCAGTTACGGGGAGTACAGATGGAGAGGCAGGAGCTTGGGGCCCCTTATACTTGGACCAATGCAGAGCAGGAGTGTGGGATGACATGAGGGGAGCCGCAGCCAGGCTCCAGAGTGCTGAGTCCTAGCTTTACTCACCCTTCCATCTGCTGCTCTCACTCTCAAGGCCTTCCTCTGTATGCTGGGAAATTCCTGCGGGGAGGTTAAACCCCAACCCTAAAAGGCACGTAGACACTTCTGAACTCGGAGTTGCCTCATTCTGCCCAACAGCTTCCTGAAAACGCAGTCTTGCCACACAAGAAGAAGGACAGACCATCCACGGTGGGGGACACCATCTCAGTGGGGCTTAATAGAGGGGCAGCCAGAGCTGCAGATGCATGTGTGAGGTTAATAGGGAGGAGGTTTTAATAAAACTGGTGTCTCCATTGCACAGGTCCATGCACTGGGTACCAGTCTGCATGCTTCCAACGCAGCATGAAGCTTTAAGCTCTGTGTCAGCCCACACTGTCCTCTCCCCAGCTGCCCACAGAGTCAGGGACCCTTTTTCAGGGAGTGAAGCAGGTGTCCCAGGTACAGAGACACCCTTTGCAGACCATCCACTGTATCCCATCAACACGTCGACCTGCTTCTGTTCATTCGAGTTACTGTTGTCTGCTGCGCAAAAAGAGCATTTTCTTTTCTCAATTATTCTTGATAGAGAGACAAGCAGCCCCTGCTTGAAGTCACCTGGGTGGACATTCACCACGTTGGTTGGCTTGCTGCAAGCAGAGGAGGTTGAGGATTTCTTAGAAATTTGCTCTGACGTTGATTATATCTCAATAAAACTGGAAAAAAAAAATAGAACACATGTGGCACATAGCAGGCATTCACTAAATACAAACAATTATTACCTAAAAAAGCCCAAATTTGCTGTTCCTAAATGGGATCAAAATAATCCTTAAATTCTCCTATGGATCCTTACCTGGGATCCATTCAATCTTAAAACAAAATGGCAGTGGACCAAACTTTTCATTGATTTCCAGCGGATCTGTGATGAAATTACATTCCTGAGCAGGAAGAATGTTTTGGTAAACTTAAAAGTGTATTGCTAGGTGTTTCTCATTTATTAATCTAATATTTAAATGCTTTATGTCTTAATTTTCCTGTTTCTTCCTTTGCCCAAGTTCCCTCACTTTCCTGTAGGAGTTCCTGACGCAGATCTGGGAAGAAACAGCAGGAAGACAAGAGCAGGAGCTGGTTTGGGGGTTTGAAGTGGGAAAGAGGAGACATTTCCAGTTTGCAACATCCCTATTTCTTAAATGTCTTCTGAGCCTGAGAAAATGGCTCTGGGCCGCCTTTGCAGCCTTGAAGCTGCACTTACATCTCCTCTGTAGCCCCTAGGCCTCAGTGGAGCAGCCCGGGGACACCCCCACTCCCAGCCTCCTGGGCGCGGGTTGGGAGGCAGATGTGTGTGCAGGGTTGGGAGCCTCACACCCTAATGGGGCTGAGCCGGCCACCCGCCTGTCTCTCCCAATTAGTTCCCCAGAGGGAACAAAGCCTTATTTCTTTCCTCTCTCAGTTCCCAGGCACCGGCTGGGGAAAAACAATCCTTGGCAGCTCAGGGGTTAAAAATAAAACATAGCGAGGGAGAAAACAAGCCAGGCAGCTGCAGCGGCTTCTCAGAGCCCACTCCAGGCTCAACAGAGGCCCCAGCAACTCCTTGGAGACTTGAACCCTGGGCGATGGAATTTTTCCTTGCTTGGAGGCTATTGTCCTCTGGAAAGGGCCAGGGCCTGAGGAGGGCCTGGGGAGCACTGATCTCCCCGAGCCCACAGCCAGGGAGCTCCTGAGAGCCCACGGGCTCCATCCCACCCGGCTGGGGTTGGGTGAAAAGGCAGGAGGGGCGCAGCCCACCCCTCCCCCTTCAAGTAAAAGGGGGGTCTGGTGGGGAGCTTCCAAAGGCCTGGGCACCAGTTGTTCCCTACTCCTCAGCCCCAACCAGCTAGTCACTGGGATGGAATAAAAGGCTTGGTTCCCTTGGCAACCGCAGAGTCTATGGTCTTTCACAGAGAAAGATGGGCTTGGGGGAGGAGAGATGGGGGTGGGGGTGGAGGGCAGGGTGGGGGAGGTGAGGAGAAGGGGGGTTGGGCAGTTTGTTTCCCAGCGCTGTTTGAGGGGAGCTTTTGTAGGTTCTGGCCTGGGAAATACAGGATACCCTAAGTGTGGGGGATGCTCTCAACAGCTTCCTGGTTTTGAGCCACACTTGGTGGTCCACGGTGGGAATGGGGTGGCGTAGGCCTCATGTTAACTTCATGGACGGCTCAGGAGAGTCAGGCAGAGCCCACTTTTCTAGGTACCAAGGCCTGGCCCTGTTTTCTAACTGGAGACCCCTGGTAGTGTTGATAGATGCTCGAGCCCATAGAGAGCTATTTGTGAGGCAGAGATTATAATAGCAGGCGCCTGTCTCCTGGGTCTGATCTCCTTGGACTAGACAAAGCTATTTTTAATATCAAGCAAGAGAGTTGCTGAAATACGGACAAAGTGCAGGACTTGGGCCAACTTATTTCAAGCACTAGGCTTTGTGAAAGGAGTTAAAAAATCTATCCACATACCAAACAGATGCGTTTAGCCTCAGTGAAAACAAGTGACAAGGGATAGGAGACCTTGACCCAGGACTTTGGGATGAGAGGCCCCAGGGCGCTGTCACTAGCACAGAGGTGTGGGGGATTCCCTGAGGTTTTAGGTTGGCAGGGCTCGCAACCCGGCATTGACAGAGGGCGCCTTTCATGATGCCCTTAAAATCGTGGCATCTACCAAATGGGAGAAGCAGAGTCAATAGGTTGATATGGTGGCTTAAGAAGAGAGATGAATAGTCTAAGTCAGCAAACGGTTCAGGACTCTTAAAACGATTTTTTAAAAATGAAAAACCAAAATCCCTATCTGGGATAGCCAGGCTGTTCTTGGAGACGATGAGAACTGGGTTCATGGCTGCTTCTGGTGGGAGTCTTCCTTAATGCTTCTGCTTTTGCCTGAGGGTCTGGGGGTGGGGAGGGGTGGGGGGAGAGGTCACTGTGTTTTCCTGAGTGAATGGCTGGGCCATCATCAGTGAAGTGCTTCCTCGCCCACATCAGGGTCAGTTCCTTCAAAGCTCAGCTCCAGTGGGTGGGTCTCATCTGAAAGACACAATCTGAGGAAACCTCGAGGGTGGGTCCTCAGATGAGGAAACACCTGGGAGGCAGGTCCTCGGTAAGGAAACAATCCTGAGACACCATTGCAGCTGTGTTGCATGCATGACCTATGGCCCATCAGATGGCCACCTGCTTTAATAATCATCTTCAAAATAATAACAACAATAATAATAATAATAAAAGATCAAGGGATCACTTATCACCTAATTAATTTACTTACTGACTGGTGAATTGTGAGAGAACAAGTCTGGGCAAGGCAGAGTAACAACCTACTTAGAAAATATACAGAGAACAGGAAGCCAGACAAGAGAAACTAACATGAGCTTACCTTGTGAGCTCTACTTGCGTGTATATAATCTCATTTCATTTTATGACAATTCAGTGAAGTCGGGGTGATTATTATTCCTGTTTCATAGATGAGAAAACTGAGGCCTGGGTAGGTTAACTAACTTGAGCAAGATCTCGTAGCTGAAGGTGGAGAGAACTGGGATTTGAATGCTATCTGATTATCCTCGATCTGTATCACAGCCACTTTCAGATATGAAATCATCTCACTTGGTTCTCAAAACCGCTTATTAAGGGAGGAAATGATTCCCATTTACAGCCTCAGGAGCTGAAGGTCAGGGAGTTTAAGTGACTTGTCCCAATCACAAGACTAGTATGTGGTGAAGTTGTGACTGCTCTGGGGCTTTTCCCACAATGGCATGTGGCCTGGTCTCACGTTCCATGCTCCTATATCCACGAAGATTTTCACGTCCGCTGTTTGCTCCTTCATTTCTTCATTCAGTCATTCCACTAATATTTGCTAAGTATCTATCATGAACAAGGCATCAAGGGGAATAGAAAACAGATTAGCTATTTTAAAAGTCCCTTTGAGTAAAAGGACTCAATACTCTTCCCGACCTGGGTCTGCAGTCACGGCTGGCAGAGGAAATTATCTGAAATCAGTGTGCTAAGTGATTTATCTCACTCAATAAAATGATATATTTATGACAAGAGAAACAAAACATTGAGAACGACAGAGTCACAAACACTCCTGGGACACCTCAGTCCTCAAAATGGACGGAGTAATTCAGCAAGCTTCGGCTGACTCCCAGGGACACCTGTGGAAGCACTAGAGGGAAAGGAGTTCCGGCCACGGCTCCCTTGGGGGGTCCACATTTGCACAGCCCCTTGGCCTGGTTAGCATTCCCGTCTACCCTAGTCCCTGGAGACTCCATTGTGAGGGAGCCCCTCCCGTGGACAGACTTCCTCCCCGTATCTGATTTCACGGTCCAGCTACTTCCCGGACAGGACCAAACGCTTATCAGATGCCTAAACTTCTATCGGTCAAAGTCAGGGTGTATGCTGGCCATATTCTCTACTCACCCATCCGTATGGGATTACTTATTAAAGACGATTTCTCACATGGAACGACCATGGGGACAAACTCGCCCCCCAGGTGACAGAAGGCACCACAGTGTGTCCAGGGAGCCCAGAAGCACTTAAAGACAAGTGGGACGTGGTCGCTGCCTGTGAAGAGCATGCAGTGTCAGGCGGGCCCACGACCAAAATTTCCATCCCTGTCCACATGTCCCGACGGTCATTAATTCACATGGGTCAAGGTGCAGGTATTTCTGAGTGTGGGGAGGAGGGAAGCTGAGGGGTTTTTCTTAAAGAGAATGGAGATGATAAAGGAAGTCCAGGGCTAGGCTTTTGAAGGGAATGAGTTGATTCAGGTATTCATTTTGCAAACACGTATGTTGAGCGCTTTCCCTGGGACCCAAACTGCTCTTGTTTACAGGGTGCCCGGTGCTTCATAGGTTTCTGTGGATGGGACCAGTTTGCATAGGCTGTCTCAGAAATGGGGGATGACCTCCGAGAGGCTGGAGGATGGATGGGGAGGAACCTGAAGAACGCGGGAGCTCTAATGCTGACCTTGACCTGATCCGTGTGGCCCAGGTTTTGTCACCAAAAGGCACCCAGGGGACATTTGACAGGGAGACACAATTGCCCTCTGTGATGGGAAACATTCTAAATTTTAGAGACTTGATTAGGAAAGCTTTCACATTCTCAATGTTAAACAGTGATGAATTCATTATTTATAAAAGAGACCCAAGTCATCTTTTATTTTTGCTAAGAAAGAGCTAACATCAGCTGCCAATCTTCCTCTTTTTTGGCTTGAGGAAGATTGTCACTGAGCTAACATCTATGCCGGTCTTCCTCCATTTTGTATGTGGGACACTGCCACAGCATGGCTGACGAGTGGTGTAGGTCTGCACTGGGGATCCGAACCCAAGAACCGGGTCGCTGAAGTGGAGTGCACCACACTTAACCACAGTGCCATGGGGCCAGCCCCCCAAATCTTTTTCCATCTTTCACATTTTGGTATCACTTTACTTCCTTTTATCACTCAGAGTCTCTGCCTCTTTTTCCTTCTGCCTAGTTTGCCCTCCCCAGGTAGGATTGCTGGATTTGGCAAATCAAAACACAAGACACTCAGGTTTTAATTTCAGCTAAACAACAACTAATTTTTTTAGTGTAATTATGTCCCAAAGAATGCGTGGGACATACTTAAAAATAGTTTGTTATTTATCTGAAATTAAAAGTTTACTGGGTGTCCTATATTTTATCTGCAACCATGCCCCACAGCCCTGCATACCCAAACATCTTTGAGTTTATTTTTATTTCCTGATAGGACACAGTACCTTTCAGGGCAGAGAGTTTTAAGGTTTATTATCTTCTGTGTGAGGCACTGTCATGACCTGTCTTCACGTGTCCTCGCTAAGTGTCCCCTTCCCAGACATTTTGGAATATGGTGGATTTCTGTTGAGTTTATTTTCTCTTTAATTCTATGGGGAATCATGGTCAGTATTTTGCTTTCCAACACATCAGACAGTTTTTCCATGTCCAACTTGTATATCCCTCCTATCTTTTTGGTCACCTTTTCTCAGGTCTTTTGCTAGAGACATCTGAATGGATAAAATCTAATAGCACCACTAATCCAGATAAGAGGACCCAAGGGGATTAAATATCAGCAACATACCCACATAGTCAAGAACCAAATGTTTATTGAGCACGTACAAGGTTGACGAAGGCCGTTAGGTAGCTTCGGTCCATTTGATAGAATCCTTAAAGTCTACATGTTTTGCCTTTGCATGTGTGTGTTAGTCTGACAAGCCGGTATGACAATTGAGAGAATGGAGCAGGGAAAGCCGTGAGAAAGATCATACTGTGGTCTTGATAATGCTTTCACTGCGAAGAAATCGCACAGTGGAGATGGGGGCTGTTTCAGGAGGATAGAATTCTGACTTTTCTTCTCTGTTTTCTGCTTTCTATACTTTACGCAATGTAGTTCTCTAGAACTAAAACCAAAAGATTTAAGAGTGCTTTAATTTTCATTTTTAAAAATGCAAAGTCTTGCTATTAAAATGCCTATAAAAAGAAAACATGGCGTTATAAAATTATCAAAACATATAAACGCTTTATAAACTTTCCATTCTATTTTCTGAGTAACTGTTCCATGATTCCATGGCTAGATGGTAGTGTTGCTGGCACTGGAACTCACATTTGCTTGGCTTCCAACCCAGGCTCTTCCATTATATCACAGCAGAAGTCTACCAGTTGGATCTTTTCAGAATGTGTCTGTTTAGAATCTCAGTAGCAAGTGTCACATAGATTTCAGCACTTTATTACTAAATTATTTCTCTATAGTCTGAAATCTAGCATTGCCTACTTATGCAATTACTGATTTTCATAGTATTGACTCCTCTGCACAGAATTTCTAGAGCCTGTGAGTGAATCAGCAATGAAAAGTCAATTACAATAATCGTTACTATTTCCTGGATGCCATGTGTCAGGTCCTGCGATTAAATTTTAATTCATTGAACTAATTTAATCCTTGCAACAATTCTGAGGTAGATTCTAGCACATTTTATAGATGAGAAATGGAGATTCAGAGATATTAAGATCACATAGCTAGGAAGCCTGGAGGTTGAGATTCAAAATCTAATGCCTAGTTAGGTGCAATGTGTTTTATTGTATGTTGATCCTTTACAAATCCACTGACTCCTGTTGAGGGCAGTGCTTTCCTCCCACCTTCCCCTCAGCTGGGGGTAAATGCTTCCCGTGATCTTTATAAGATCCTCGAAAGAAGAGAATGAGAGGCAATGCTCAGACTGAATCACAATCCATAGAGTTGACTTAACCTTTTAGATGCCTACGATTAAACTGACAGGCAACTTTCTGAAGGAGCCACGAATTCCAGATCTTTCTTTTCTCCCTGTTAAACTGACCTTCCCTTGGAGTTTGTATTGTGAAGGTTACAGAGGAAATCGACTTCTTCATTTCTTCCCAGGATCATTTTCCATGTTAAACAGAGCATTGTACATTCCTGAGAAGGCCTCTCCCGCAGACTTACTCTGACACCCAGGAGGGAAGATGGGAGGCCTGTACAATGAGCTGCGCTAACCTAAGAGGACAAAGGGTGATTGCGGCTCCTTCTCAAGTGGGGCTTCTCAGAGAGCAGTAGTTATCAAAGGGGAGATACCTGGCTCTCTAATTGCCTTCCCTCTTGTCGGAGGTGTGTTCAGGGGCCTCTGTCACTCTGATGGTGACCTGCTAAGGTCCCTGCTTCTGGTCAAAGGTTTGTTTATGTGTTTCACTGAATAGGGTGAGCATTTATCAAACATTATTGGTATTTCATAACCATTCCTCTTGGTGTTGTAATTAGAATTCTTTTGCATTCTGGAATTTTGACATGATTGTTTTTTTATAGGATACTTTGGTTTTCCCCTTTGTGTGTTTGCATGGGAATGTAAAAAGGAACTGGGGAGAGAGGGTTCTCCTAGGACTTTTACTTACAATGCCTTCTTTCCAGAATGTCCATTTAGCGTTATTTTGGCAATTGGTTTTATGATAAGTTATAGATTTCCCTTCTTTTATACCTCTGGGGCAGGCATTATGCCCTATTTTACAGTCAAAGAAAGATTATTGCCTAAAATTTTAGTGATTTTGCTTCTTCACCAGAATAGTACCTTTATCATTATGTAGCAAGAATATCTACACAGATTTATCGGGTAAAAGATTCTATTCAAAGGTCCGGGTACTGATTAACAATGCTTGGCCCACTGAACAATGGGCGTAAACGGGGCTTGATAAACCAAATAAGACCTTTGTCTTGTTTTGCTGGCTGCTTAAAATTACCTCTACCATAAAATCATTCAGCCTCCAAGGAGAGGCCAGGATTCTTCTTGTAAAGATCTGGTTTTTATTTCTTACTCCTGATGGATAGTTGGATACAAGTCGGGGTACTGACAGGAAAGGCCTCGAGGATGTGTGTGTGCTTGTGAATGTGTGTGTGTGTCTATACACACTTGTGCACGTGCTCATGAGAACGCTACTTCCCACTGGGATCCGGGTTGTGAGGGACAGGATGGTGAAGCAGCTAGTTTACCCACATATCAGTAGGGCTTGAACCCAGCTTGTGTGTGCCCATGGATTCTTGCTCTGAAGTCTCCACATCCTCTTCCTCACCTGTGCTGGTCTGGGCCACGTTGCCCAGGTGGGTACAACAAAGGACAAACGAAGCTCCAGCTCCGGTAGTTTCCTCAAAGAGCTACTCTGCTATCCTCATAGGTGCCTGGAAAATAGTTAAAGGGAGGTTGGTATGTGACCGGATTAGCATGAACCCATCCCTTTGCAGGGAAAACTGCTTGGGCTTGTTCCACATTGGGATCACCAGTGCCACGCTTATTTGCTAAAAATATCCCAACTTGCTAAAAACTTTTCTTAAAAATAAATCCTCCTATTCCATAGTGTATGCCTTACAAAGTGCTGGCTGTACCTTTGAGCAAACCCCTGAGAGCAGATTCTCTGTCCCAAGCCTGGTGTGGAGCTGGGTTTCAAGATGAGGGAAAGAAGCATTAGGGAGATTCCCCTCCAGTGAATTTGGTGCCTGTTGGTGGCTGTGTTTTATAACGGATTATTTGGAGGAACTGGGAATGCTTAGCCTGGGAAAAAAACTCTCAGAGGGGATCAGGCTTACAGCCTTAAAATACTGAAAGGGCTCTCATGGAGAAGAGGAAATAGACTTATTCAAACCATGACTGAAGGGTGGAAGTTTCCAGAAAGAGTATTTTGGTTCAATATAAGAACAACTGTCCAACAATCATCCACAATGAGTGGAAAGCTTCCTCAGAGGTGCTGAGAAAGGGCCCAGTCTCAGGACTGTGCAAGCAGAGGACAGCAGGGCAGCTGTGATGTGAATTCCAGAAGTAGGCGTGAGGGTCAACTGATGACCTCCCAGGTTCCTTCCAGTTCTAAGATTATATGATTCTATATCTGTAATTTTCCATTTCCCTATTAAGAAGAAATTTTCCACATTCAGAATTGTTTTAGTATTTGATAAAGGTTGTGGGATGATTTCTGCTCTGTTTGCTTTAATGTGGGGCTGACTCCTTTGCCCCCATGGCTCAACAAGACATAAACACATGAGTGCTATTTGTCTGGCAGAGGGGAGGGGAGTTTACTGCTGGGTGGGAAGGTCCTGTTTACATGCGCCTAGCGTGGAAGGTCTGGGAACTCCATATGTTGCCTCACATCCAGTCTCTGGAATTCCTTCACCCAAGTGCCCAGGCATCCTACCCCAGCCCTGGGTGGTGGACGCAGCAGAAGTGGTCTGGTGCCTGATTGCTCCTTTCACCAACTGCCTTGGCAGTTCTCTTAGCATCCTCCCCATCCCCCACAACTCCATATCCTTCTCATGGAGCCTGTGTGATATGCAGATCCTAAGGAATCTTCTGAAACTCTTACCTAACTTGAGAACAGAGTAAACTTTCTTTGAAAAATAACTGACTCTCTTTCAAGTGCTCCTCCTATTAAGCTATCACAAAGAATAAAAACCCTCTATTTAAAAAAAAAAAAACAAGAGAAACACTAACCTAAACATCCATTAAATACTAGATTATAACTTCATCTGATTTTAATCTTTAAGTGCAAAGTTCTTTTGTTCAAACATAGTTCGGTCTTTGCCTTGAAGATTGACTGATTAATTTTTTTCCTTACAGTTACTTTAAGAATACTAGTTTTCCCTCTTTCTTGGGTTAAGGATATGTTGCAAGGAGAGTTCTAGGAGTTGGAAATAAAATACTGATAATTTGAAAATGAATAAACTCATACCAACTTATTTTATGTCAGTGTTCATTTCAATTAGTGGACTGTGATCAAGGGTCTGGGATATAAAGACCTCACCGTTGATGGGGCCCCCTGGGGAACCCAATCCTTAGTGCTTCCAGCAATCGCCAAGGAGAGGCAAGTATGAGCTATCGGGTCCCTTTAGCTAAATGTCAGACTAAAGGCAATGAAAAAGGTGCTTAATGTGATTAGTCACCAGAGGAACGTAGATTAAACCACTGTGAGATACCATTAGACATCTATCAGAATGGCTAAAACTTAAAAAGACTACATATTCAAGTGCTGGTAAGGAAGTAGAGCAACTTGGAACTCTCGTGCACTGCTGGTGGGAGTGTAAACTGGTACAACTACTTTGGAAAACTATTTGGCACCATCTACTAAAGCCAAAGCTACCCATGATCCAGCCATCCCCTTCCTAGGCACGCACCCGAAGAGAGATGAGTTCATATGTCTTCCCAAAGAAATGTACATGACTGTTTTTGCAGTTTTATTCATAATAACCACACATTGGAACCAACACAAATGTCCACTAACAGGAGAATGGATAAGTAGATTGCAGCATATTCACAGGATGGAATAGTACACAGAAATAAAAAAGAACAGATGAAACAACTGATAGCACAACATGTTTTGAATGAGAGAAGCCAGATCCAAAAGAGTATATACTTTGGGATTCCATTCATATAAAGTTTAAGAACAGGAAAACGAATCTGTGGTGATGCAGAACTGTGACGGCTTTGGGTCAGAGTCCAGCGATTAGGAGGCGGGATGAGGGGAGCGTTCTATACCTCAATCTGGGTGGTGATTTTGTAGGTGTATACATTTGTAAAACTCCGTCAAGCTGTTAATTTCAGATTAGTACTTCAAAACCACAGTGAGATACCACTTCATTCACTACCACTAGGAAGGCTAAAACAGAAAAGACAACAACAAGTGTTGGTGAGGATGAGGTGGGATTAGAGCCCACACTCGTGGTTGGTGGGATTGTAAAGTGGTTTTTGGAAAATATTTTGGCGGTTCCTCACAAAGTTAAACATAGAATTACCATATGGCCAGTAATTCCACTCCTAGGTATATAACCAGGAGAACTGAAAACATGTGTACCCACAAAACTCTGTACATGATTGTTCATAGCAGCATTATTCATAATAGCCAAAAAGTGGTAACAACCCAAATGCCCATCAACTGCTGAATGGATAAACACAATGTGGTGTGTCCACATAGTGGAATATTATTCAGCAATAGAAAGGAATGAAGTACTGATACATGCTAAAACACAGATAAACCCTGAAAACATGCTAAGTGAAAGAAGCTCGTCACAAAGTCCACATAGTGAATGATTCTATTTATCTGAGATGTCTATAATAGTCGACACAAAGTAGATTCACAGTTGCTGGGGCTAGGGGGACGATGTTGTGAGAAGTGACTACTAATGGGTATAGGGTTGCTTTTCTGGCAGATGAAAATGTTCTTAAATCGTGGTGATGGCTGCACAATTCTGTGAATACAGAGCAACCACTGAACTATACACTTTACAAAGGTGACTTTTATGGCATGTGCATTTTATCTCATTAAAGCTGTTATTAGAAAAATATTAGTGTGCTTTGCTTGTGTACTGACACCTCAAAAAGAAAAGAGAGTGAACAGTAAAGGTGAATTCTTTAAGCTAAAAAAAAAAAGAATAAAGAAACAAGAAAAAGGGTGTGGGTTGGGAAGAGGAAGAAGAGAACCGATTTGCTTGAATGTCTTCTCAAAGTGCCAGGAGCTTTATGTACAGTATTTCATTTAATTGCCAAAGAACTCCTATGACATATGTATTCCCAAATTACAAGTGAGGACACTGTATGTATTCCCAAATTACAGGTGAGGGCAATGTCATCTTTGGTAATCTGCTGAAGTTTACAAAGCCAGGACTTGGAGTCCAAAGCTATTTCTCCTGCCTTGTACTGCTCTGCCCCTCAGATGCATTCCCACTAGGGGTTAGAGTTGGCCTCAGAGCTGACTGTGTCTGAAATACTTATTTGGCAGAAGAGGACTCAGAGACCCAGATAAATGATGTGACTTACGTAAGACCCATGGCTAGCCCATGGCAGAGCTGGGTTAAACCCTGGTGTCCCAGTGTAGACTTCTTTTGTTAATAGCTGGTAAAATTAGTAGCACTGTATCAGGTACTTATGAAATAGATCTGTTTGGTCCAGCCATCCCAGAGAGCAGTCTGGAAGAGCTCAGTGCAGTGAGGATGGGTCCACCTGGCACACAGAAACCCCTCCTGGGAATTCTCACTCAGAGCAATTCCTGCACGGGCCATCAGGATATCAGGATATTCGCTTCAGCTTTGTTCGTGGAAGCCTAGCTGTCCATCACCAAGGAAATGGGTAAGCTGGCTGTGCTGGGCACATGCTATGGCATCTCACAGCTCTTAGAAGCAGGGAACCACATGTACATCCCATAATACAACAGTTAGCTTAGAGCTGGAAAAAACAAAGCAGGCATCCAAATGCTATGTAGAGCATACCATCTGTACATTAAAACCACAACTCCCCACAAAATAACTCCATATATTTTACAAGGATATATACATATCAAAGGATATGTAGAAACACATTGGTGTAGTGACATGGGGGTGAGGGGAGTGCAGTGGGCATGGTGACGCCATGAATAGAATAGCCGGATTAACTCAATTATTTACCCCTGAGGCCTAGAAAAAAGAATTAATAGAAACAGTACTCACAGAAAAACAGATCAGACTTGTGGTTACCCGAGGCGGAGGGTGGGGAGAGGCGGACCTGGAGGAAAGTGGTTAAGAGGTATAAACTTCCAGTTACAGGATAAGTAAGTACTAGGGATGTAACGTACAACAAGGTGACTACAGCTAACACTGCTGTGCGACGTCCAGGAAAGTTGTTAAAAGGGTAAATCCTAAGAGTTCTCATCACAAGGAGAAAGTTTTGTTCCTTTTTTTCTTTTTCTTTTTATTGTATTGATATGAGGAAATAGATGTTAGCCGAACCTACTATAGTAATCATTTCACAATATATGGAAGTCAAACCATCATGCTGTATGCCCTAATCATATACAGGGATGTATGTCAATTATTTCTCAATAAAACTGGGGGAAAAATAGCATCAAATATTTTACAGAGAGAGACATTTGTCTCCTTTATTTAACTAACAGAGGCCTGAGTTCACCTGGAAGTGTCTAAAATCAAAACCTACAAACAAGGCCTTTGAAGTTAGGAGAGAACTCAGAAGAGAGCATGGTCTCTGGCTGGGTCCAGTTCTTCAGCAGATGCAGCTGGCTTTTCAAGGACAGTGCACGGGTGGTCTTTACTGCTTTCTGCTCTGTCCTTGACCTGCATTACACGGGTCTTCCTTAAGGCACACAGTCATACTGTCATCCTCAGAAAGCCCGCCAGCCTGGAAAGGGGTTCCAAGTGAGGAAAATAAAGGCACAGAATAGGAACATGGTTTGGCCAAGGCAGGTATTATGGGCTGGATTGTGTCCAAAATTTGTGTGTTGAAGTCCTAACTCCCCGTGCCTCAGAATGTGACTGTATTTGGAGATGGGGCCCCTAAAGAGGTAATTTAGTTAAAATGAAGCCATTAAGGTAAGCCCTAATCCAATCTGATGTCCTTATAGGAAAAGGAAATTTGGACACAGAGAGACACAGTGGGTGGGGGGACGGTGAGGGACAGGCACAGAGAAAAGGCCGGGTGAGGACACAGTGAGAAGGCGGCCACCTGCAAGCTGAGAAGAGAGGCCTCAGGAGAAACCAAACCTGCCAACACCTTGATCTTGGACCTCCAGCCTCCAGAACTGTGAGAAAATAAATTTCTGTTGTTCAAGCTGCCCAGATTATTGTCAACTGCCAGTAATTCCTTTACAAGTACCACCGGCCTGAGTAAATATGTCAACATGTTTAATTCTGTGGGGTTTTGTCATGGCAGCAAATGAATACAGGGGGAATTGGCACAGCTGGGATCTTGCCTCGCAAGTTTAAGAACAAGTCTTGGTCCTGGGTTCCCTGATTAGTGAAGTTATTCTGTGGGTCTTGTCTTAGTGAGCAAAGCTCCAGCCAAATTTTCCTAATAAAGACACTCCCACCTCTTGGTGGTTGGAAGAGCTGGCGAAGGTGGATCTCGGGAAAGAACAAGAGGTATCCTGTGAGCTCGCCCAATCCCATCACCCTACTCCAGGCGGCGGTTAGGGAAGCTGTGAGCAGCTGGCCGACTGACAGGGCACCTGGCAGTTATCAGGCCCCAGGTGAGGGGAGTCACCACACCTTGGGAGAAGCATTGGGCTAGAGTGCCTCTCAACTGCCGATAATTCCTTTACAAGGGCCCCAGGCCTGAGTCAATATGTACTTCTCATGGGCTTTTCTACAGACTGCTCACTCAAACAAGCCCACGGTAGGTGTTTGAGAGCACAAGTTCCTTCTGCTATCAGACCAGAGATTACTGTTCCTATATCAAAGGACTAATGAAGGTCAACAAAGCTCAGGAATGGAAGCGCTGAGCCTCGGTCAATCCATGGGACCGGGGAGCCATGCCAGTTCTGTACACACAAGGAAAATGTCCCAGCAGGGCGTGGAGGGTAAAGGCTCCTTCCTGAACTCTTGAGTTTTAGTGATGCGGAGGCAAAGGAATGCTCAGTGTTCTTGATGGAATTCATGTTGCCAGCGTTCTTGCTTGTCAGTTTCACCGGCCTTCTAGGAACCAAGGCGTTTCACTGGTAAAGGAGAACAGACGCTGTGTGTCTGAGTATTTGGGGGGAGACCTTGTAGCAGGGATTGGGGGTGTATGTATATGATGGGATGGTAGGGGTAAAAATAGGCAGGCAGGAAAGGAGAAAGGACAGTTTGGGCTCTGTTGGCTCCCCTGGAAGGTTTGAGAACCTCCTGAAACGTGGTTCTTTCTCAAGCAGCATGTGCTGCCTGAGAGTCTGATTCAGTAAGCCTTCCTCCTGCTCACAGGCAACAACTTTCCCGCGCTGTGACCCTGTGTCCATGACAAGCCAAGCCAGGTCCTATACAATTGAGGGCAGTCTGGGCCTGTCTGGGCTGTATGTACCTGGCTGCTTGCCTGGTCCAGTTGAAACATCTGTTGAAGAGGGTGTCACAGCTTATCTTGGTTCAAGGGTGTTGTCTACTTCTCATACCCATATTTAAGGCATTGTGGCTGGAACCCAGCCAGCCAGTCCTGGGGGTTCAAATTCCCCGTCTACAACTTACATAGTGTGAGACCTTGGTGACCTACTTAATACTTGAGCTGCAGTTTGCCCAACCATAAAATGGGAGAATAATTTTGATTGCATAGCGTCGCTGAGAGGAATAAATGAAGTAAGAATATAAAATGCTCTTGGCACAGGACGGGCATTTAAAAATATTGGTGTCCTTCCTTTCACCCAAATATCAGCCTAGCAGTTTGTGCCATTCATTCATTCGTTTGTTCAACAAACGTTTATTGAGTGCCACCTAAAGGCTGGCAAATGCAGCCCCCTGCACTTATGCAACATGGTGGCACAGATGTCCCTGCCCTTATGAAAAGCACAGTTGAGTGGGTAAAAGCAAAGTGGAATCAGGTGTTAGGGGAATTGTGGCATCATGTTTTCTCAGCCTTGTTCTCTGAGGTCTTATCACTTGGCCATGAGGCTAGACGTGAACATGATGCTCAAGGGGAATTCTCTGTCCCGACCTTGAGAACAAGACAGTAGTGACTCACAGCAGGCTAGTTCCGGCAGCAGCAAATGCAGGGCTGGGGAGGAGTTAAGGGAATCTAGCAGCTGTCACAACAATCATCATCATCTTCTATTTATGTGGGACTCTTCTCTCCTTGCAAGCTAAGTGCTTTATGCACATTACTCAGTGAATTCTCACAGCTTCCTCATGGGGCTAGGAGGTGGCAAAGATTATTACAGATGGGGAAACAGGCACAGCAAACAGATAGCTGCCTTGCCTGAAGTTACACAGCCGGCAGAAGCACTAGACCCAGAATTGGGTTGCCCAATGTGGAGTCCATTGGCTCACGCTCTGACCATGGGCAATGAGGTCAGGAGGTTGTGTGTGACTGTGGGAAGCAGGGCTTGCTGGTGGTAGGAAAGCCTTACAGCTTGTTCTGATACTTCCCAAACACAAGTTCTAATTCTACGCTCTATTCTGCTTGGGTAGCCCTGAACATTACATTTAGGGCTAGTCTACTGTTGGTTTCTTCCCTGTCCTTTGGTACTGTCTATAGGATGTTAATGTCATGGGACCCTAGAGGTAATCCAACCCAATGCCCTCAAGTTACATATGAGGAAACTGAGGCGCAGAGAGATGAACTCAGCCAAGGTCACACAGATAGTAAATGGTGGAGGTAGGTCTAGAGCTCAGCTCTCTCACTACTACTCAGTAGTGGCCACTACTAGCCCAGGATTTCTCTTCCCCCAGGACGGTTCCCAACAATGACCCTGCTTTCCAGTCTCAACCCTCTTAGTTCTCATTTGCAGCCACTCCTGACATCCCATGTTGGCGTTCCAAGCCTCTGGGTCTCCCGTCAGTGCACATCTTTGGAATTCCTCTAGGAACACTGTCTGCCTCAAGGGCTGTCTCGAGTACTAGCCACAAGATGGGTGCCTGGAATTTGCAGGGAATCCTTGAGATTCAAGGACGGGAGCCGCAAGCTCCTCCCATACTTGCTCTTGTCGGCAACATCAGCCTTTGAATCACCTCTCTCGCTTGAAGGCTGAAAGCACTTAGCACACGTGGGAATATTTTCCGATGACAGTGACTTCTTCTCCACCACAGATAACATCTGTGTTAGTAAACTTTTTTACCTACCAAGCCTGCCACTTTCTTCCACCACACTGTCACACTACCTCAGAGGCCTCCTCTGATTCAGTCAAGTTCCGATGATTTGGGCAAACCTCAGTCTATGGCCACTGTCCGCCGACTATCCTGTCTCCCATCATTTGCCTTCTGGAGCCTCGTGGAGCAACCTGAGAAATCTCACTCTGCTCCTCCCTTCGTGACTCCCACAATGAAGCCCTTTGGTGCACATGTGGGTAGACGGCTGTAGGTGGGAATGGTCTACATTTTGCGTCTATATTTTGATGTTGACTTCGTGTTTTTTGTGTGTTCTTCAACCTTGTTTCTCTCTTGGGTCCTGGGATCAGAGAGTCTTAAACTTGGTAGTCCCCCTGACCTGTTTACTTGGTACATTCACGTGGACCTCACACACACTACTGCTGTGGGAGTGGTTCTGCTGAGGACTTTCTTCTCCCCCTCTCTTCTAGAGTACAGCTGGCCTGATCCCCACCATCCTTAGGAGCTTGCTGTGGACACAGCACAGCTCTGGTTCAAAGAAAGGCAGGAAGGGAGACAGGAAAGATCCAGATGCAGTGATGGCGAGAAACTGCCGATTCTGCTGATGAAACGAGATCCCCGTGGCCAGAGGGTCTCGTGACACAGCTCTGGGATCCTGCAAGCACTGATGGGAGGCCTCCCCCAAGCAGATGAGACAGAGCTGGTGGGTGGTGTGAAGGTGCTGGCGCTGGGGGCCTGGGCACCGGAAGGTGAGCTCACTCAGCCTGCCCTCCTCAGTCCTGAGAAATCCGCTTTGGGTGCCTGCTAATGCTTTGTGCACTCCCTGCCCCCTTGGGGGTTAGCTGGTGCCTCTCTTCCTTGATGCTCCAAGCACTGCACATTTATCTCCCTCGTCTACGCACGCAGAGAAGTAGGTAGGAGACACGTATTATTACCGCCATTTTACAGATAAAGAAACTGGGAGCAGAGCAGGTACAGCACAGGGTGGAGCCGAGGCCGAGAACACAGTTCTGACTCTGGTTTGCAGGACAAACTGTGTCCTGCCCTGTCCACATTCTCCTCTAGACCCAAACAGCAGGGAAAAAAATAACTTCAGAAGGAAAATAGTGTTAACTTTTTGTTTGATGGCACCCCTAATATATACCGACTGTAAATATTCAGATGGTCGCCAAAATTGGGATATAAGTTCCTCTGAGGGGGAGGAAGGGGGAGGGGTGAATGCTGTCAGGATACCCTCAGGGGTGATAGTAATGCTTTGAGCTTTTTGGGGTTGGTGAGTACATGTGTGTTATATTTTTCTTTATTTCCTTTCTGTATATCTTAAATATTGCACACTCAATTAAAATCATTCAGACAATAGAAAAAGCGTAAGATTATTGTTCAAAATGAAGGCATTTTAATTATTATTTCCAAGAGCCGGGGGCATTAAGGATCGAAAGGATTGTTTAAGGAAACAAAAGGGGTGGTGTACCGCTAGTGAGCACGGCGGAGACGATCATGGGATTCATTATTCTGAAGTCAAAAACTAAATCAGGCATTCCACAAATATGTAATGAGGGCCTACTACGCGCCAAGCACTGGTGGAGGCCCTGAAAAATTTGCCGTGGTTTCTGTTCTCATGGTGCTTCGATTGTTATGAGAAACAAAGGTAAAAATAGGTCAGTAGTCAGCAAATATTGTCCCAATTAGGCTGCAGACAATAGGAAGGGGTTTAGAGATAACAGTTTGAGGTGGGGGGGTGGGGGAGAGGGACTCTTGCAGGTGGAGAGCCCCAGGGGACCCATGTCTTGCTCCCAAAGGGCTGCTCTGTCGTTTCCCACTGCACAGATTTGAGGAGCAGCATGGCTCCCTCGGGAGAATGAGGTGAGGGTGGGGACAGAGCTAGTATGAGGAGCACCAGGGAGGCCTGGAAACCTCAAACCCAACCAGTCTGGGTGCCGGCTCCACCCTGGGTGGGCCCAACTCTAATGAGGGGCTGGGCCAGTGGTGGTGTGTGTGTTTTTTTAATGAGGTGCTGTTTTGCATAGATAAATACTAAGATTGTGATGTGGGAACCAAATGGCAGATCATTATGCAAAAAGCACTAGCAGAGGTGAGATTATGAAACCAGTTCTGCTTCAAGCCTGCTGTCTGAGCGTGGGAACTGGGAGGTGTGTGATTGTCTGGGCCTCCACCTGGGCCGACTGGATGAGGCTGCCTTCTCCAGCTCTTCTCATAACAGCTGGGCTGGGGCAGGAAGCACTCTTCTCCCTTTTTCATCTGAGATTCAGACTCCCAGGAAGGGGAAGTGAAAGGGGGAATGCGGGTGGCTCCCCCACTGTGGTTCCCACCTGAGTGTATGGTCTGCTGTTAGGGGGACCAAAGCTCTGCCTTTAGTATCAATGGAGGTGATTTCTGATTGTGGTAAAATAAAAGCAGAGGCTTTAGGTATCCCACGTGAGGTTTAAAGAGATTCTAGGCCTGGGAGGAGGCAGCGAACAGGGAAAAGAAGAATGTCTTTGGCTCTGAGTTTATAAACTGACTTCCTTGCTGGGGTAGCTGGATCTCAAAAGAGGAGGCGGTGATCTGCAGAGAGATGCTGGTTGGGAAGGCGGGGAGGAAAACTCAAGCAGGCTGGAGAGATCTGGATAAGAGAGTCGAAGAGGAAGAACCGGGGCTCCAGTTTCCAGGCAGAGGATGCTCCTGTGGTGCCCCATGAAAGGTGAACTCAGTAGTAACTAGAGAGGTCAACCAGCTAATAAGCATCCTGCACATAGTTTGTGCTTTGATGCACCCATCCGTCTGCCTTTTGTCAGGCTCAGAAAACCTGTTGAGAGGGAGCGCTATTGACAGCTTCCAGGAGGTCAGATCCAGGAGATAAATAAAGGCAAGGTCAGCACTGCCCAGGATGAAGACAGAGCTGCCCACCTCCCAGGTGTTGGCGGCAGCGAAGGACAGCCGTAGTGAGAGTGCCCCCTACAGATGACAATGGGGAGAGGAGGCCTGGGAGACAGGGAGCCTGAGGGGCTTATGGGGCTGGGCCAAGGCCATCCATTCACTTACGCAAGCAACACCTATTTCTTGAGCACCTACTATGGGGTTCATAAGACAAAGATCCTGTCTCCATGGAAACAGAATCAGAATAACCTCCTTATGTTACACATATAGAGAGCAACCAGATTGTTCCTCCTGGTTTTCCCTGGTTCCTAAGCACACTGTTACCACATCAGCTCTAAATAGGAAGTAAGACTTGGCTAATGGTCTTCATTAGGTTCAGACCTCCACTTCTATCTTCTGTGGGCAGAGCAGCTGGGAGAGGGAAGGATGGGAACTGAGGGAGTTGGCTCCACCCCTCCCAAGGTCTTGGGACTCAGTGGATGCCTCTAGATATTACCTAGACATGCTGGGTGGTGTGGCAATTATGCCAGGCTGTTAATGAGCCTAGTGCTGTATCTTTATTATGCATCGAATACTGGAACACATTAAGGACCTGTAATGTCTCAGGCCTTCCCGATGCATCCTACACTAAGATCACAATTCTGTAAGAAGCTCAGCACCCCTACTTGCCCAACTGCTTCAATGACCTGATCTTAAATTGATGTGTAAAACTAACTGCGACCCTTATTCCTTGGGCTCCATGAGCATGACTTAGCGGAGGATTACAATATTCATGTTTCATATCATCCCAGGAATGGTCTTCGAACCTTATTCTGATCTGTTCTCACTGTAGGGAACCACTGTAGATTCCTACCACACCACTAATTCCAGTCCTGGAAATGAGTTCTAAGGAAGTTACTCAACAGAGGCAAAAAATGGCATGTTTGAAGATGCTCATTGCTGCTAAAAATTGGAAACAACTTGGCGCACAGGAAACATAAAGTATTAGAGGACTAAAATTATAGCAAATCTTGTATGTGGTATGTTATACAAGCATTAGAAATGATAATGATAATGCCTTTGCAGATGGTGGGAAATGTGTCTTAAGTGGTAGTAAATGGAAAAGTTAGAATATAAACAAGGATATACATTTTGGCAATCTGTAAAGTATGCGTTCATGCTGAAGGCTGTTTGCAAAAAAGATAGCTGTGTTAGAATGGTGGGATAAAGTGATTTTATTATTTTACAAAATTAGTGTTAATGTTAAATGTAATTTTAAAGTACTCTAAAAGAAGAAAAAAAATCTTATGTTAGAATATCAGAGTGAGTGTTCATGCGTGGCCATTTCCCCTGTCACCCTGAAACAGATTCTCAAAGTCAGGTGTGGGGTCTCCCAGCATCTGAGTGGCCTTGGGAATCAACACGCTGATTCCCGGGCTCTGCTTCACCTAGAACCAGAATCCCCTGGGTCTGAACTCCAAGAATCAGCAGTTCAGCCAAGCTTCGAAGTGATTCTAATGCACATTCATGTTTGAGAACCACTGTTCTAGAAGTTCTCAGAATCAAATTATAAACAAATAACAAGAGAGAGAAATCGATTTTCTCTCATGAGAAGCAGGCTGATTCTCTGCAAGCCAAGGTACTCAGGAATCGATTCACCAAGTCTTTGGATTTACCAAATTTGTCAGTTTACCAAACTTGTTTTAAACAATAATCTTCTGAAAAACATTCAATTGATATATTCTCCGTGAACATTTGATCGCACTTTGCCTGAATATGTTAGTAACTGTGCATTAAGAATATATTCTTATTTGATTCAATATATTCTTATACATGTATTTCTTGCAAATATATTCATAAGAAAAATGAGGGGCTGGCCCGGTGGCGCAGCGGTTAAGTTCACACGTTCTGCTTCTGCAGCCCAGGGTTTGCTAGTTTGGATCCTAGGTATGGGCCTACACACCGCTTGGCAAGCCAAGCTGTGGCAGGCCTGTCACATATAAAGTAGAGGAAAATGGGCACGTATGTTAGCTCAGGGCCAGCCTTCCACAGTAAAACGAGGAGGATTGGCAGCAGATGTTAGCTCAGGGTTAACCTTCCTCAAAAGAAATAAAGGAAGGAAGGGAAAGAAAGAAAGAATAAATATTTTCATTAAATAATATATTTAAAAGAAAAATATGTTCAAAAGAAGAATATATTTGTAAGAAAACTAATCATTCTAGGTCTCTGAGCTTTTGACAAATTGAATATTCCTTAAATCGCTATTAAGAAAAACATTCACTGAAAATATTCAAGAAGCGTTTGTGAAATTAGTGAATTCAAAGAGTCGTCATTCAGCAAATTGATCCTTTGGGGATTCAACTTCTGTTGAATTGACCTAGAGTCCCCTCAAAAAGCCAAAGGGACCTTAGCCATGCTGAGGTTCAGGAGCAGTTGGAGGTGTAGGAGGCTGAGGATGCGTTGGCAGGCTGCGTAAGGATCTGGGTGTGGGGTGTGTCTCCCAGAGGCCCTGATGCTCACACTTAGAGTCTTATGGAGGCCAATGGGAGCCTTCTTCTGCCCACATTCAGTGGGGTCTGGAGCCTGCCAGCCATTTCATTGTGGGGGAGAGAGAGCAACTCTTACCCCTCGTTTCAAGATGTGAGATTCATTCTTTTGGGAGCTTCAGAAAGGAGGGTAATGGTTTGCAATTTAATTGGAGAAGTGGGGACAGATTGTATTCTTAGAGGAAGCCACTGTATATCTTGCTCCCTCTCACCTAAGGTGGAACTTCTACTCCGAAAACCTTCTTTCTCCCTCAGTGGCCCTCCTCTGTGACCCTGCCATAGCTCTGTTGCTTACGCAAATACACACATGACCACCATTTTGGGCTTTGCCCTGACAAGCTTAGAAGTTAGTGAAAGAGCTGTCGAAAGGAGATTGTGCTGATGCCAACAGCCACGGACAGCCTTAGGTCATCACTGACAGAGTCAGCTCACATTTATTGAGTGCTTTTGACATAAGAGTCAGTGTACTCACCAATTTCCATGCACTATCTCATTTAATTCTCAGGCAACCCTGTAAGGTAGGTATTATTATTATCCCCAATTTACAGATGGAGAATTGAGACCTAGAGATGCCAAATCGTTTCTAGAGGCCTCACAGCCACTGTGGGATTGACCTGAGCTTTGAAACCAGACAAGGCAGCCCAGAGCTTCTCCCTCCTTCGGTTAGCAAGAAACACTCAGTTTTATTATCTGAAACCAATCTGCTGCCAGTGCAATCTGAGGACAAGTGTTTAAAGAAAAAATTAGGACGGAAAGGAAGAGATATTCTCGTAGGTGGCCTGCTAAGAGCTTGTTATGGAGGTTCAGATGGGACTAAAGATATTTAAATGGACTCTGGGTCTTGGGGCCAACAACAGATAAAAGCCAGTGATTCTCGAGTGAATAAAATGGGAATCAATCAACAATACGGGTCTGAGGAACCACTGTGAGTGTCAAACTCCAGGGGAGATGGAAAGCACCAAACAAGGACTTATACTTTCTTTGTTAGGTTGCCAGAAAAAATACAGGATGCCCAGTTAATTTCAGATAAATTTAAAATTTCAAATAAACAACAAATAAATTTTTAGTGTAAGTATGTTCTAAATATTACATGGAGTATACTTATACTAAAAAAATTTTGTTCTTGTTTATTTGAAATTCAAATTTAACTGAGAGTTTGTATTTTTATTTGCTAAATCCGGCAAACCAATTTCTTTGGGGAGACAGCTCATAACCCAGGCAGTGTGTTAATGACAGAGTGAGAAGTACAGACAATGATGCCTTTGGGGCAGGGAGAGTTCTGGGTTTAAACCCAAGGAGGTAACATGATCTGCGTAATAGCCTCAGCCAAAGGGGCCTTGTGATGGGAAGGCTTCCTGGCAGAGCTGGTTCCTAAGGATAGGTGGGAAGGATCTGGAAGGGTAGAGAGGAAGAAAGGCTAAAGGAACATGTGGTGAGCAGACTGTGGAGGGTTTGACTGTCCTGCTAGGGATTTTGCACAAGGATGGGTGACCAACTGAAGCAGTATTTTAGCAAGGTCGATCTGGTGATGGCATGTAAGACTGGTGTGAACAGCGAATGGGCTGGGGAGCTAAGAGGAGGCGGGGAGGGTCTGTGGGAAAGGAAGGGTGACCAGAAGGACATTCCAAAGCAATGGGCTCCTCTGGCAGGTAGGACATCCAGGTGTCCATCACGAGGATAGGATAAGGCCTAAAGAGCATACTGGGCCAGCTGTCTCCCATCAAGGGGGAGATCTGGCCCTGCTGGGTAGAGGAGGAGAAGGCAGAATGGGTGCAGAATTTCAGAGGGAAGATTTTCCCTTTGGAGGCACCCTCAGGAGTCTATCACCATAGGAGACAGACGGAGGAAGGGAGAGTGAGTGTCACATCTTGCTCTGTTCCACCCTCCTCTCTGCAACACACGCACACACACACACACACACACACACACGCTGTGTGCTTATTAGGTTTGCATAGATTTCCATAGAAAATGAACTTCTGTTTCAACCTCAAATAATATTTATTAAGGATGCAATTTCAGCCTTTGGATTCTGTTGTTTTGCTTTCCTTGGAGCCAGTCTTTTAAAGCATCCATTCCACTGCCAGACCTCTCACCAGCTTGGCGTGGGACCCTTCTTCTCTGTGTCCTCCCACAGCTGGGACAACCCCTATCTCTTGTCAAAGGATTTGAGATCCTCTAAAGAAAAGTACTTCAGCAGCGCAGGAGATTGCCAGTCCTGAAAAGCTCGCCCGGCTGTTCTAGGTTTTCCCAGAGGAGCTACCTGGGCAAGAAAGGAGAAGCCTAGACATGTTGGAAATGGAAACTGTTCCAGCCCTTTGCTGGGACTGGGTGGGACGGGACAGACCCACAGGGCAGGGCAGGGGCTGGGCCCTGAGTCCCCTGGCTCTATCTGATCTTCTCCCTACCCTGCTGGGATTGAGGGCTGGGCTTATAGCAAGGGTGACTTTCCAGAATGGCCTGGAGGAAAGGTGTGACCTCAGTGGGCCAGGGCTTAGTGAGGAGGGAGAGCATTAACCCCACAGCGGGTGATCAGTATTCAGTGAAAGCAAGGTGTTCAGACCCTGTCTCAAACACCGTTTCCTGCCTCTTGGCCCGAGTGACTGCTGTCTCTTCCTCACTCTGGGCAGGGCTGGGAGGTCTCAGTGTCTTCCTGGAGGAACTGACCCAGGCCAAGGTGTGCTTGGGCTTAGGTCTCTTACAGGAATAATGGCTAGCTTACTCACACCAGGACAGCTTGACCTTGGCATCAAGGTGACCTGAAGTTCAGCGGAGAGAATGGGGAAGGGGGAAGCAAAGTGCGAACTGTGCACGGATCCTCACAGCTGCCAGCCGCTTTCCTGTGGGAAAGACTCACAGAACACCCCCCAGCCTCACCAATGCCCAAGGGCTAGACTGTGCTGCCCACAAGGGCTCCCGCCCCAGCCCCACAGACCTGCAGCCTTTCCCTGTCCTTTGGGCAGCCCTGGCCTGTGCACGGACCATGCGCCCTGTCCCTGGGTGACCTTCCCCTGTCAGCTTCTCTACCTGGCCAACTCCTCCTCATCTGATAAAACTTGCTCCAAAGTCACGTCCCCTGTGAAGCCTGCTGGTTTCCTCCTTTTACACCTTCTTAGGGCTCTCTTCTATCCCTTTGCTGGAGAGGCAGCACTTAGAAAACCCGTTGTACTGAAAATTTTGTCCCTGAGCCCCCAGCTCTGTGTGAGTTTCCAAAATTGGTCCCTACCAACTCTCTGACCCAGCCTGGGTCCACTGTATGTTTGGGGTCTAGCCTGGCTGGACTCGCAGGTTCTCTGGGAGGCTATGCCAGCAGCTGGGTCTCTTAGCTCCCTTTCAGCAACTGGTGGCCTCCCCAGGGATGGGCTGCTGACCAAGCAGAAAGAGTCCAGGTCAGGGCCCACGCATAGCACCTGTGGCCTGGCCTTAGCCTTGTGCCTGCCTCCTTTGGCTCATCTCTGAGGCACTGGATTCTTCCTTTATCCCCCAGACTCCTCCACTGACCGCTCCCCGGCCTAGCCTGGCCTTTCTTGCAGAGTCAGCCTGTCCGCTAATTGCCACCAGCTGGGCCAGGCTGCCTTCCCGAGATGCAGTGGGCTGCCTGCGCTTGGAGGCTGACTTTGGGCGGCCCATTTGCTGGGGAATTCACATTGCTTCCTCCAATGAATGTTGAGGGAGACATCCCAGCCAGGCCTGGGGGTGGGGTGAGGCGGGGAGGAAGTCCCAGGAGAATGCAGGGAGATGGGAGGCAGACCTGGGCGGGGGACCAAGGTGCCCCCATAGCCTTTCTTTAGAGCAGTGGTTCTCAATGGAGGTTGAGGGGGTGATTTTCACATCCCCAACCCCGGGCCATTTGGCAATATCTGGAGATATTATTGATTGTTACAATTGGCAGGGGGAGGGGAGCATCACTGGCATTTAGTGTGTAGAGGTTGGAGATGCTGCTAAACATCCTACGATGCACAGGAAGGCCCCCACAACAAAGGATTAACCACCCGAAGTGTCATGAGCACCAAAGGTGAGAAACCTGCTTTAGAGAGAAGAGGCTGGGGCCGGCTGGGCAGGTGTTGGGGAGGTGGCCTCAAGTGGGCTTCGATGTGTCCGGGTTGACTTGTCCTCAGGGCACACGTGCAGCTTTCTCTGCCCTTTCTGGTCCCCACACGCAGCCACGTTCTCCCTGCACTGGCGCTGCTCCTCATGGTCCTCCCCATCCCCAACCCCACAATCGGGGCTGGGGGCAATTTCCACAGCCGGTGGGTATTAGATGCCGAGAAAACTTTTCACCCCCTTTTATTTCATGACATGTCAGTCACAGTTTCAGAGGGCAAGGAAGCAAGGTCTTTCTCACCATTTTTCAAAAACCGCTACCTATAAAGGAATACTTCTTCTTTGATCCCTATGTAAGCAAGGCGTTCTGACCCTGTCTCAAACACACCGTTTCCTGCCTCCTGCCCGCAGGCCTTGGGCCAGGTGGCTGCTGCCTCTTCCTCATGCTGGGCAGGGCAAGGAGGTCTCACTGTCTTCCTGGAGGAACTGACCCAACTACCATGCGGCGATTGCTTATTTTGTGCCGGGAATTTTCACATACCTGATAAGATACCGTTGTCCTAACAACCGTATGAGGTGAGTATTATTGTTACTCCTTGATGAAAGCCCAGCTGAGGTCCGGACTGGTTATGTGATTTGTCCAAGTCACACAGGTGGACGGGGCAGTGCTGACATTGGGACCAAGTCTTTGGCCCCCAAATCTGCAATTAGAACCCCTCCAAAGATTTCTCCTGCAGGAAGTTGGCCTTACAGAGGCGTTTTTTAAGAGAAAAAGCCCATGGGGGCTCTTGTGTCTGTCTGAACTGTGCGGGTGTGAGCAGGGGCAGCTGGGAGAGAAGCTTCCGGCAGGTAGCGATGGGGATGGGGGCCCCTAGGAAAGAAGAGGCTACTGGAGGACACACTGACTCTCGTGAGGGAGTGACTAATACCACCGAGTGCCAGCTGGGGCCCGGAAGCGCCCTCTTCCCCGTCCCAGGCCCAGGCCTCTAGCCCTGGGGTTGATTAGGCTGCCTGAAAGGCTGACCAGGTTGCCCCCATCCCCCTGAGAGCAGCAGGCAGACCCTCATCTGTCCAGGCGTCCATCCAGGAAGCCCTTGCTGGGCTGCTGGAGCTCGGAGGCTGCAGGAGGCAGGCGGTAAACAGGAAATGGTTAAGTAAGAGCAGGTGGAGCATGGCGGGTGCTGGAGAAGGGCAGGAAATAGCTGAGCGGCTGAATGGACTCAAAAGAATGCTCTGCCCTCCGCCCTGAGGCTCTGGCAAAGGCGCTGTCCACCCACTCCTCTCTGCCCTGCACTGCGGGGAGCCCCGCCTGGCAGCAGCCTGACACACACCCCCCTCCTCCGCTCCGCTGGGGCTGGGCGAGGAGCTAGGAGGAGAGGGGCCCAGGGCACCAGGAAGTCCAGCTAGGACCAGTGGGGCAATAAGCAGGGAGTTCCTTCCTCGCGGGGCAGAGTCAGGCCCATCTCCAGGGGCCCAGGTATGAGGGGCCGCAGGAGGTGGGCAGGCTCTCCAAGAACCAGAGGTTGTTTTCCTCTTCCTGGTTCTTGTTCCCTCAAGGGCCCTTTGCATGGTCTGGGGCTCCCAGGAATGTCACATCCCGCCCTGGGTGGAGCATACAGCCAGGTCTGCAGCCTGAGATCCGGGAAGGCAGGCTTGGCGCCCCAGGGTTCTCTCCTGCTCTCCCATTTGCTCCACAGCAGCATGTGCAGGCAGGGAGGTGGCACTATCTTCTAAGGGGAGACAAGGAATCTGAAGCTCAGGGAGGTTAAGGAACTTGCACAGTGAAAGGGGCTGCGGCTCGAACCCTTCTTCTGCCTCCTGCCCTTCCCCTGCTCTTCCCTGTACCCCAGCGCCTCTCATGTTCACATAGTTTTCTATGCTCGGCTCTGGAATAAAAACAGTGGTGCTGTGGGTACTCTCTTGACCCTCTTCTCAGGGGGACCTAACCTCAAGGGCAAACAGGGCTGTGCTTCCCAGGGTCCCTTTGCAAGTGGGCTTTGTCCCCGCATAGCAGATGGTCCAGTTGCTCTGGCCTTGAAATGTCACTGACACATTGCTATCCGAGGTCTCCGGGGCACCCAGGTATGAAATCTCACCAGGCAGGGGTTCCCACATTGCTGGGCACCTGAGTGGGACACTGAGGCAGGGGTCATCTGTTCCCAGTGCTGGCTGTTGCTTATTCCCCAGCACGTGGCTTCTAGGGGCAGCACTGCTGCGACAGGGAGCAACGACCTTGACATCCTGCCAAGGGGGTGACCTGTGGGGGAAGAAGCTGCGATCACATGTTTTCTTGACAGCAGTGGACATCAAAGGTGTCTCAGTCCCCAAATAATGATAACGACTCAAGTTTTTTTGGCATTTATTATGTTCTGTTTATTTATAGTAAACATATATTTAATGATGTAAATGTATTTATTTATACATGTATTGGCTTCTTTAATCCCTACAGCAACCTGAAGAAGAGGTACCTTGATTATTCCCACTTTACAGATGGGGAAAGGGAGGCACAGAGCAGGGAATTAGCTTGCAGTAGAAGTAGGGCAGCAGTGGGGTCGGGCGCTCTGAATTCAGACCTGGGCCCTGGCACCAGTCTGCACTGTGGCCACTATGCTGAATTGCTTATGTGGGGAGCCCTCTGAGGGGACCTCACTGGCTCCCCTGAGTGTCCCTAATGAGATTCCTATTATTTAGGAGAAATTCCTTTTCCCACAGGAGCCAGGATTTCCTGAGCATCCTTCTCTACTAGCTGAGGCCCTGGAGGTCTCTGACTGAGAAGAACACCAGAGGGGAGGAGGAGAAAATGGTGAAAAGCTTATCACCTCTCAGGCTGGCTGTGAGCATGGTGTCTTCCCACTGCCACTGCCATGGGGTCCTGAGGGAAGCCTGCCATGGATTCTGTTCATTCAGGAGCCATGTGTTGGCACCAATTTTGTGCCAGGCCCTCCTCAAGGAGGAGGAGGAGCCCGCTAAAGTAGACACATTATGTGCCTCCGGGCGTTGACGGTAGAGGAAGAGACAGTCACTTCATGTGTCTATTGGTTAAATGTGGTAGAGCTGAGATAGAGGGAAGCTGAGGGACGCGGAGCAGGGAAGGACAGAGTTGGGCGCCCTGCCAGCCCGGAAGTCAGGGAAGGTGTCCTGCAGATGAACATGCCTTAGCTGGGCCTTGAAGGATGATCCACATTACCCAGGAGAAGGAAAGGGATGGGTGGGGCAGAGGCAGGGCCTCCCAGGCAGAGGTTACAGTGTAGGCAAAGGCTTGGAGGCCTGACACTGCAGGTGAAAGCGGAGAACAGGAGCACATGAGCATTCCTAGAAGCAGTGTGACAGGAGATGAACCAGCGGGGTTTGCATCACAAGGGCCCTGGAGCTTGGTTAGCCTCTGCCTTCTGGCCTGAGAGACCACAGGAAGGAGGATGCCCTTCTAGAAAACAGTGCAACTAGGCAGACTCCCACTTTCTGATTTCAAGAATTACTATGAAGCTAGAGTAATCAAGACAGTAAAATTGACGCAAAGGATGGACATTTATAATAATGGAACACGGTGGAGAGTGCAGAAATACACCCACACGTTTATGGTCAGTGAATTTTTGACAAAGTACAAAGGGAATTCAACGGAGAAAAGCTAGTTTAAAAAAAATGGTGCTGGAAAATTTGGACATCCATATGCAAAAAAAAAAGAAGAAGAAGAACCTTGGCCTATAACTCAAAAAGGATTACAGACCTATATGTAAAACCTAAAAGTATAAAAGATAGAAACATAAGAGAAAGTATAAAAGATAAAACCTAAAAGTATAAAAGAAGGAAATCTAGGAGAAAACCTTTGTGACTTGGGTTAGGCAAAGATTTCTTAGATATGACACCAAAAGCATGATCCATAAGAGGAAAAGTTGACATATTGGACTTCTCAAAATTAAAAACTTCTGTTTTTCCAAAAGACACTGTTAAGAAAATGAAAAGACAAGCCACAGACTGGAAGAAAGTGTCTGCAATACCTATATCTAACAAGAGGACTTATATCTAGAATATATAAAAAAATATATACTCTCAAACACAATAATAACAAAATTAACAATTATTATTATTATTTTTTTTGGTGTGGAAGATTGGCCCTGAGCTAACATCTGTGCCAATTTTCCTCTATTTTGTACGTGGGACAGCATGGCTTTATGAGTGGTGCATAGGTCTGTGCCTGAGATCTGACCCCATGAACCCTGGGCTGCCGAAGTAGGGCATGTGAACTTAACCACTATGCAACTGGGCTAGCCCTGCACAATCCAATTTTTAAAATGGGCAAAACACAGAAGAAATATGGATGGCAAATAAACACATGAAAAGATGTCTAGCATCATTAACCACTAAATTAAAATCATAATGAGAAACCACTACCTACCTTTTAGAATGGCTAAAATACAAAACATTAAAAAGAAAAACTGACAAGCCACGTACTGGGGAGGATGTGGAGCCACTGGAACTCTCATTCATTGCTGGTGGGAACGCAAAATGGGACAGCCAATTTGGAAGACGGTTTGGCGGTTTAGAGTAGAGTTAACCACGCACTTAGATGACCCAGCAACTCTACTCTTGGGTATTTACCAAGAGAAATGAAAACTTATGTCAAACAAAATCTGTGTACAAATGTTTATGATGGCCTTATTCATAATGGCGAAAAACTGGGAACAACCCAAATATCCTTCAGTTGCTGAATGGATGGAGAAACTGTTACATGTCATAGAGTGGAACGCTATCCAGGGATGAAAATGAACTGCCCGTACATGCAATGACATGGACACGTCTCAAGTGCACTTGGTGGAGTGAGAGCAGCCAGACTCTGGTGGCTGCATACCGTGTGATTCCGTTTATACGACATTTTCGAAAAGGCAAAACTACAGGAACAAAAAAACTGAGAAGTGGTTTTCAGGGGCTGGGGCTGGGGGCAGGGGTTGACCATAAAGAACCCTGGAGAAATCTGGGGGGGGTTGGAACTGTTCTGTCTCTTAATTGTGATGATGGTGACATGGCTGCATACGTGTGTCGCAACTCATAGAACCATATTTTAAAATGGGTGGATTTTACTGTACGTACATTGTATTGTAAGAAACCTGACTTAAAAATAACACAGTGCAGCGGTGTAACTAGGCTCTAGGCCTGAGAGCAGGGGAGACCCACCTTGGGCCCAGTTCCTGCTCGCCTTGCTGCCTCCGCAGGCCCTGTCCCGTCCCTGAGGGCGCCGGCGAGCTCCAGCTCCGACAGAAAGCTTGCTCCTTCCTGGTGGTTTCGGAGGGCCACAAGGGGAACCATACGGCGTGTTGAGACCCTTCTTTTTACTAAACGCAAGTGCCCCTGGGTGGGTGAACAGCTTAAGAGGACGGAGGCTCTAGTGGAATGAGAGGGGGGAAGGGATGAGAAGATGGGAGGGGAGACAGTTTCTAAGAGGTTTTGGAGAAGGGTGCAGGTGGGGTGGGGGACGAGCCTTCAGTGTGGTTGGTGGCACTGGCGTACGG
Organism: Equus quagga; assembly: GCF_021613505.1. Taxonomy (NCBI): domain Eukaryota; kingdom Metazoa; phylum Chordata; class Mammalia; order Perissodactyla; family Equidae; genus Equus; species Equus quagga. Next base: position 1,572,772 of record NW_025799647.1, read on the forward strand.
GTGCATTGTGGGCGTGTTGGGGTGGGGGCTAGGAGCTGCATGGAAGGAGACCCCTACCACGGCCACCGTTGCCTTTGGCTTGGTATGCAAAGTCCTCCCTCCCACCTGGCAACCACAGCCACCTCTCCACCCCCCAAGACTTCCTTCCCCAGCGCCTTCCTCCTCCGCCTCCTAATTATCCAATTTCAAGTACAAATTGCCCAGATTGCCCAGACAGGTTTGGGGGATTATTTCTTTATGGCAACTAAACACAAAAGGCCTTAGCATACTCTCTCGGTCTATTTCCACTCCCCCGGGTCCTTCAGGGTTCAGCTCGCCTTAGGAGTTCCTGTCCTGTTGGAAGTTTCCTAGCCAGGGAGAAGAGCAGAAGGCACTGAGTAGGCATCAAGGCCCCAGGCTTCAGTGGTCTTGTGATGCAAATTATGGGGTAGGAGGATTGGTTGGAGCATCTGTTTGGCTTCTGTAGCTGATATTTGTATTTTTTTCTACAGCATTTTCTTCAAATGTGCCATTCACCTTCCCACCACAGGGCATTTGCACATACTGTTCCTTCTCTATGAGGCGCCATACCTTCTGAAGTTTAACTAACCACCATTTACTGTGTTACTGTGTGCCTGATGCTGAGGCTGCTCCTTATGTTAAAGAAGATTTTGGCCCAGGGAGAATTGTGTTGATAGTGTCAGTAATAATGATAATAATAATAATAAAACAACAGCAACAACAATGGCAGGACCATTTAAGGAGTACTTACTATGTGCCAGGCATTTATGAACACAATGTCATTCAAAACTCACAACAGTCCTACAAGGCTGTCATTATTATTATTCCCGTTTTTTAAGTAAGGACACTGAGGCTCAGAGACGTTTAGTCATTTGCTGAACTGGTACATGGCAGAGCCAGAACTTGAGTCCAGACCTCTGGGTCTCCAAAGCCATGTTTATGGCCACCGCTTGATCCCACTACACCCAGAAAAGCCCCCCATTGCCCGTGGGAAAGAAAGCCACCATCCAATTTCAATTCCAACATGGCAGGTCCTCAATTTGATCTGCCACAGAAGGAGAGAAGAATGAAGACAACATTGGTGGATCCCATAGGATGCAGACTGCAGCCACAGGTGCGAGCCAAGACTGTGTGCAAAGGAAGGCTGGGCCAGGAGGCTGCATGCACCGGCCAGCCAGCACCCCCATCCCTGCAGGCCCCTTCCCACTCATTGCATTCACAGGGGACATTTTTCCAAGGTGTGAAATCCAGGGCTGCCTGCCCAGGGGTGACCAGAGCCCTCGGGAAGATGCTCTGAAGATGAGCCTTCCTGGTTCACGCTCTCGCTCTCCACCTTTTGGACAGAGGTAAGGCGTGTACTTGATGTTGAGCCCACGGAAGACCAGGACAGCATGCTCAGGCTCCCGAAGTTCTGCTTGGGTTCTGCTGTCTAGTAAACCCAAGGCAATCATTTATGAATAATGCGGGTGTGATATTGTGCAACAGCGATGGTTGACGGGTTGGAGGGTGATTCACTTCTGAAGGCTTCGAATCAGACCAATGTTATTTCCTTCGGCTTCCAGTGGACAGAACCCAGACTCCCCTAGACACCTGCCTCAGTTGCTGAGTCAGAGATGTGGGCTCTGGTTGACGGCGGAGAGCTGTGACTTGACTGCAGGCCTGAGCCCAGAAAGAGAGAGATGCTGTTGATGAGATGGTGCTCCTGGAGTCTTTACAGAAGGGCTAGTGGGACAGAGCAGGAAGAGGAGGCCTGGTGTGGGTGAGTGGGGCTGGATATTGAGTCCACAGAGAGAAGGCAGTGGTGTGTTTTGGTTGACTCCAAGAAAGTTCAGAGGGAAAAGATACAAAATATAATCCTTGAGCAGGATTAGATTTCTCTTTTCTCTCCCTCTGCACCCCTCCTCTCAGGAGCTGGATGGAGGAGAAGCAAGACTAGGAAGAGCTCCAGATAAAGGCGGCCTGTGGAAAGGCCGGGGCTGGGTGCCTGCACTGTAGCTGCCTTAGAAATGGCCCTGAGCAAGACCTGATCAGGCGGAGCCCAGAGCTGGTGGACCAAGCGACACCTGGACAGGGCTGTGCGGCCATCAGCAAGCGGGGCTTGCCAAGGTCTGAGGGCACAGTGACACCCAGCCCTCCCCCTGGGGAAGCCCCCGCCCCCCCCCCCCCGAGGGCAGGGCGGAATCTATTCTACCTTCCTTCCTTCCCCACCCTCAGTGTGTCCTGAGCTAGGAGAGTGAGCAAATTCTCACGAAGGAAAAAAAGCCTGAAAGAGGGTGTGGAGGAAGCTGCTGGGAGGATGGCTCTGGGGCATCCCCAGGGGCTGAGGATGCCAGCGAAGCCAAGTGGGGAGGCCAAGACTTAAGAGGGACCTTAGACAAACTCTGCAGGTCCCAGTGGGAGGCGCCAGGCCACACACGGTCAGTGCTCCTGTTATGGTTAGGGATGGTGCCCGGCTTGACACAAACCCAAGATACGCAGCAATTATCCAAATTATTCAGATGGTGTGAAAACACTGTACAAAGATTGACCCCTTCTGAGACAGCTAAAATTATTGCTGGAATTGCATCATTTTAAGCCCCAGACAGCTTTTGGGGGACATATCTATTGTACGAAGTGTGTCGTTTCCATGTGAAATGTGCGAATGGCAGGTTATTGGACTCCTGGGTCTTGAGGAACACTGTGAAGATGAGGGCTTGGGAACCCTGCCCTGCTCCTTTTGTTCCGCATCTCCCATGACATCGGAAGTCCCATGCCCAGGACAACTCGCTCTGCAGAGAACCTGGGCTCCTTTTAGAAGACACAGGCTACAGAAACGGGAGTCCTGCTGCACATGGTTGGCTTGGCAGGCCTGCGCTTTGGGGAGTTTACTGCCTTTGCAATAGGATGCTAATGTGCTGGCCGGGTGGGCTTCCCTGCTTTGGGGCGCCAGTCCTGTCCTCACAGAATGTGGTACTGGAAGAGACTTAGAGACCCTGGTCCACCTCCTCCCAAGAGTTCTTTCTGTAAAATTCCAAAGGCTGCTCCGGGCTGGCATGGGGCACAGCATCATTTCCCTCATGCTGCCCCCACTTCCTCCCACCCCCTTGTCCGCATCCACTCCGGGCCCTGTGTAGCTTGTTCCACATGTTCCCTGCCTCCCTCATCCCCTTCCAGGGAGAAAGACGTTTCCACTGTGCGTTCTTCTGACTCTCCCCAGCTCATCCACGGGGACCGAATGATGAGCGCTGTCTGCAGCAAGGCCTCTTGGAGAAGAGCCTGTCTTGTTTCCCCAGAGGACCAGGGTAAACCAAGGCAGGGGCTGAGCCTCTGTGGCCCTACAAAGAAGCCAGCACTGAGGGTTGACAGGAGGCAGTGGGCTGGAACACAGCATTCCCCTCACTCTTCCTCCCTGTCCTGTTCCCTGCCCTCTTCAGCCTCCTCTTCATGTTTCATGTGCCCTGAAGCTCAGCCACAACTTCCAGATTCCTTGGCATGGTGTTCACAACCTCACCCCACCTTCCTCCACATTCCTGGGTGCCGGCCACGCTGTCTGTCTAACACCGGCACCTGTGGTGGGCTTGGGCACCTCCATGCCTGTGCACCTGCTGTTCTCTCTGCCTGGAATACGCTTTTTTGTCTGATAAGCTCCCACTCATCTTTCAAACCCACATCAGATCCCCTTGTCTGGAATCTGCCATGGACCTCTGCAGAGACAGGTGGGCAATCTCAGTGGGCGTGGCCAGCCTCTTTATGGGAGAGAGGGTTAATCTAACTGCACTCTAACTAATTATTGCTCCTACTGTCTAATTTCCGTTCCAGAGGGATGCCCTCAGGAGCTCCCCCTGCATGTGGCCTGTTGTAGGCACTCAGTAAACGGTCCTGTGAATGAACGAATGAAGGAATGAGAAAAGGAAACAGCTGTCCCTTCCAGGGCCCCGTCTCTGACAGCCTTGCTCAGGACATCCTCTCCAGAGGTGGCCTTTGAGCGCTGTCTGCTGCCCTTGCCCTCAGGCTCTCAGAAGGTCCTCAAGATGAGCTTCCACCTGCCCAGCTGCCTCCAGGGGTTTCGTCATTGCTGGTTGCCTGTGGCTTTTCTGGTTGGTCCAATGCAGGACTTGCACCTTTGGTGGGGACTTAATGCCCAAGAAAGCCTGGACCTCGGGTCCGGGTTAAATCAGGGGAAGCACCTTTCGTTGTGCAGTGAGACAGGAGTCTGCTCAGGGGCAGCACAAACAGACAGGGCAAAGGTTCCAGGGCTGGGGGATGATTCCTTTGGGGGACAGGAAATAATAAGGACAATTGATTGAGTCAAGGTTGGGAGGCAGGAGGTGTGGGGACGGTGGCAGGAGTCAAGCAGAGAGTGAGTACGTGTGTGTGGGGTGGATGCGGGAAGAAAGGGTGTGGGCGAGGTTTCCCTGTGCGGGTAGAAGGGAGGGGAGCGCGGTGACTCAGTGGCCTGGCTGTACCTGGCTGTACTGAGGTGGAATAGGAAGTGCCTGCAAAGGTTCACAGTGGGAGCTGGAGAAAGGAATTGGATCTGCAAGCACAGGGCCAGGGTCATATGGGAGGGGCAGAGGCCCTGGGGCAGTGAGCGCCCTTTACTTGGAATTGCTAACGCTGGCCCTGAGATGCTCAGCACGCAGACTGGGCCCCCAGAAGAGGCCGAGGAAGCAGGAAGCAGACATTAGGGCCTTGCCTGTGGAAGGAATGCTTCCTTGCATCCCCCTTTCCTTACAACACAGCCCTCGGGGAACACGAGGGATTTGGGGCCCAGGCTAGTCCCCTGCAGGACCAGCCCCAAGCTGCTGAGGAGTGCTGGCGGCCAGTTTTGTCACCTGCCTCCCCCTCCCTCACCGTTTATATACTAATAGCCCACAGCATTCCAGGAGGGGGTGAACTGGGATCCATTTGTTTTTCCAGGGTTTGACCTCTGGGTAAAACTCTTCCCCCAAAATGTGCCGATTTAAGTGAAAACGATAAATCAGCCCCTTTGAAATGCAGAAGCAGCTTGGGGAAGCCCCCTTTGATATGCAGCTTGGAAATCGGACTCTTAAAACCTGCGTTAATTCTCCGGCTTTATTGGAGGCAGAGAAAGGGAAGAGGAGGAAACCCAGGGCCAGTCATTAAGTCTGGGCACTTGAAAAGCCCGGGGCCGGGCCAGGCGGCTGCAAAGGGATCACGGAGGCTCAGCGGCCCTGGGAAAAGCATCCCTGGCCCTGACGCACTCTAATCCGGCTTCCCACCCAGACAGATGAGAGCGGAGCGTGGTGGAGAGGAGGGGCGGGCAGGACTGGGAGAGGCTCCTGAGGATGGGGAGGTGGTTGCTATGGAAACAGAGTGGGGTGCCGGGAAGGAGAAAGCCAAGGGCCAACTTGGCAATTTCCTGAAAGGAGCTGAGAATTCAAGTGAGTGTGTGTCCCATTCATGGGGCAGCTCCTGCCTTCAGAGGCCAGGGCTGCGGCCCTTCCGTGGGAGCCGTGGGAGCCGGGCGGCATAGCTTGCCTGTTTCCTCTGGGCTCAGGTCTGGGCCCTTCATTAGAAACGTCTACTCCTCGTCACAGGGTGTGCGGAGGAATAATGCCTGAGGGCTCCACGTGGTTTTCAGATGGGGGGTGTGGCTCTGAGGATGCACAGCTCCCCCACCCCACTCCCAGAAGGGAGGCAAAGCTGGGTGTGGGGACACGAGAGGCCCTAAGGCCCCAAGGCCCCTTGGTGCTGGTGAGGTGACTCTGCATCTTGGATTTTAGGATTGTTCCCAGTGGTATCCCTACAGGTGACAAGTCTGTGTCTTGTCAGGCAGAATGCTCCGGTTCAGGGCCTGTGACAAGCAGCCCCAGTAATGTTACTCTGTAGCAGGGTTCCCCGGAGCTTCTGAATGTGACACCTACACTGGTGGCTGGTCCTGCCTCCTGTGAACAGCTGTGTGGGCCGCCCCTGGGCTACGGGTGGGGATGAGCGGGGAGACAGTTGGGTTGCAGCCCATCCACCCCTGCTCCGCTCTGTCTGCTTTTTGTTTTGTTCTGTTTTGTTTTTGATGGGAGAGGTGGGTAGGAGTGGAGGATGGGAACTGAGAAAGTGAAAACCTGACCCTCTAGAGCTTGGTTCTCTCATTTCAACAGGCCAGGGGAGAGGACGGCTGACAAGCTCTTGCCACCCCCTGCCCCCCTCGGACCTTGGGGCGCAGAATCCTGGGGAACACATTTATTGTGCAGCCCGGCTGGCCTTTGCCCGGCGCAGGTCCTGGCTTGGTGGCCTGGGGTTCACATACAGGGACGCACAGGGTAAGCTTCGCAGCCAGTGAAGGGGCCTTTTCTGAGCCCCCACCCCTCCTCATTGCAGGAATCCAGAACTCACATCCCCTGGGAGGAGCTTCACCTCCACCTGTGCCTCCCACTCAGACACGAGCCCACCTTGGGCAGAACAGGGCCTCAAGGGTCCACCCCGACCTCCCCAAGCCTTTTCCTTCATCAGAACATGCTTACGACTGCATGCCTTAGCAGGTCTCAGACAAGGAGTCAACTAAACAGACCAAAGAAATAACTCACCTCGAGCTCTTTTAACCCAGGGCTAGCTGAGGGCCCAGCAGTGATTTTTCCGTCTGCCACTCCCAGCCTCCTGGGGGGTGTGAGAGAGGAGGGGCAAAGGACCCTCAGCAGGCCCAGCTCCCCACAGAGCTGCTGCCGTTCTCCAGTCCCTTTCCTGCCCTGGGGGTTTGGGGCAGGCTCCCCTGTGCCTGAGTCACCACACACCTCTCACCTTTGGTCTCCAGGCTAAATTAAATGACTTGGGGGCATTTCACCAGAGCTAAAGCACCAGGAGCTGGGCGACACCAACCCAGCTCTGTGGCTTTCTGGAATCCCCAGGCAGAGGCACCATCTTGCTCTCTTCCCCGACTCCAGGGGAGGTGCAGCTTGGGAAAGGGGTGGAGAGTCAGACTCACAAATTGCCTGCTTGGAAGCAGAGCCAAGGGGGATTAAGATCTGGGGGCAGGCCAAGGGGGGATACAGTCCCCCAAAGGCCCCAGAAAGGGAAAGACGACAGACAGAAAAGAGGGAGGTGAGTGGGTGTGGAGTCCAGAGAGGAAGGCAGGAGAGAAAAGGCAACCACGGTGGCCGTGGAACGTCAGGGCCAATCCCGAGTCAAAGCGAGTGAAGGCCAGTTAGTGTCGTCTGAGGTGTGGCTAGGAAAGATTGGTGGTGGTGGTGGTCGTGTGTGTGTGTGTGTGTGTGTGTGTGTGTGCATGCATGAGAACAGGGGGCCTGTGTACACACACACACATGCGCACACGCACGCACGTACACACATGCACACAGAATAGGGCAGGCCTGTGCCAGAAACTGCCGCATTCCTCCTCACCCAAAGCCAGCCCTCTTTCCGAACTGCTTCCTCATTATTCGCAGGCACATTTTCCCCCACCACCCTCGGCTCTTGTTTCTCTAGTTCTATATGCTCGCTGCAGTTGAGGCTCTTTCCTCCCTGCTCTGTAATGCAACTGTAAAAACACCTGCATTTTATTAATGCTGCCTGGAGCCGGGCTGGGCTGGGCCCCTCTGCTCTCGCCCCCCAGCTCTCTTCCTCACAATACTCAGCGAAGCAGAGCACAGGGGTTAACCCTGTGTGGCTGGGTCTCTGTCCCAGAGATGTGGGTACCCATGAGGGGTGCAGGATGTGCAGAAGGGTTGGAGGTCCCCCAGACGGCTGGGCAGGCGTTCTGGGAGCTCCCCTGACTCCACGCTTCCCTTGACTTTTGGCCTATTCCTCTTATCATTGCCCCTCATTTCTCTCTTCAGAATATGAGGACACGTTCTATCTTGAATGGAATCCTTGCAAAGTTCGAAGAGAAATCCCTAAGATGGCTGGCCCTTTAAGCATCTACTCCGTCCTTTCCCCTTTAAGAGTCAGTGGGACTAAACCATTCCAGAAAAATAGTTGCTTTCCTCCTTAAAATACTTTAAATAAGGAAAGCATACAGAATATAAAAAGTGGCCCATAATCCTAACACCTGAGAGTCCTATTAACATTTCTTTTAATGCAATCCATGCACACGGCTAGAAAAAAGAAAAAGCATAGGAAGGTGTAACAGGAAACTTAAGTTTCTCTCCTCTCAAACCACACTTGCTCCTCCCAAAGGTAACGATTGCTAACAGTTTCTCCTGGATCCTTCCAGGGAAAAAATTGGGGTGTATACTGACATTTTCCTGTTTTAATTAAAAATAAGTGTAGAATTCCTCCCACATCAGCACCTGGAGACCCCTTTCGTCTTTTTGATGGTTGCATGTTAATTGGTAGTGTGGCTGTATCATAGCTGATTTAACCAGTGTCCTGGAGATGGGTGCGGACGCTGCCTCCAGTTTCTAAGTCTTACAGACGTTGCTGCAGCGAGGGTCTTTCGACATACACCTTGGGTGTATGTGTATGAGTTTATCTTCAGGGAAATTCCTACCAGTGCAGTTTCAGGGTCAAAGGACATGTTCATTTTAACATTTTTGTCTACTCTTTTTAAAAAAGCGTTCTTCTTTTCCTGCCCTTCTCCATTGTTTTTCTCCCAGGCAAAATCCTAGTCTTCTGTCAGAATCCAGCTCAAATTTTATCTCCTCTGTGAAGCCCTCCCTGATTGATCCCTCTTCCACGCTTCCTTAGCCCTTTTACCTAAGCCTGAGGGTAGCTCGGTATTTTAGTGTCTGCTCTCCATACAGGAGGTGATATGAGCACATTGACATCTTTTCTCCTGGGGCACGATGCTTTTGTCTTTTTAAAATTTTTCTTCATGCAATTCTACTTCTGGGTATATCCCCAAAAGAATTGAAAGCAGGGGACTTGAACAGATATTTGTACACCCATGTTCATAGTAGCATTATTCACAGTAGCCCAAAGATGGAAGCAACACAAATGTCCATCACAGGTGGATAGAAAAGATGCGGCATATACATCCAATGGAATATTAGTCAGCCTTAGAAAGGAAGGAAATTCTGACACATGCTACGACATGGACGAACCTTGAAGACACTATGCTAAGAGAAATAAGCCAGTCACACACAAAAAGACAAATACTGTATGATTCCACTATTATGGGGTCCCTAGAGTAGTCAAATCATAGAGACAGGAAGTAGAATGGGGGTTGCCAGGGGCGGGGGGAGAGGGGTGTGTAAAGCTGCTGTTTAATGGGGGCAGGGCTTCGGTTTGGGAAGATGGAAAAGTTCTGGAGATGGATGGTGTTAATATACTTAATGTCACTGAACTGTACACTTAAAAATGGTTAAAATGGTAAACGTAATATTATGTATGTTTTACCACAATAAAAACTTTTTTTTTTCTTCATATGAAAATGTACCATCTCATAGATTCAAAGTTCCTGGCAAGCTCTCTCCATGGGTCAATGTAATCATCCCCTTACCTCAAGGCAATGCTGACCCATCCAAGATGGGAGAGTACTTATCCTATTTTCAGATATTTCCAGGGAAGGGAGCCCATTACATTATTAGGCAATCTTTTCCAGTGTCTTAAAACCCCAGACATTCTTAGTACCAGACCTTTCCTGCTGCACCTGAAGTTAATTTTTCCTTGGTCAGTAAGTGCTTTGAAAGGCACTGACTCTTCATATGCTCGAAGGCTCTTGTTACATCATCTGCCAGCCTCCGAGGGGAGGGTACCAAGTAATAGGCTGGCAAGTGGACTTTGAGGGCCTTGTGAGACTTCCTCTCATGCTCGCTTCTCACCAGCATGATGGAGCAACATTGCTGGGTTTTGATTCCTAACCAGAGCCTGGAACGTAGGACCCAGGGGCCCTGGCAGGTCCAATTGCCCACTGACCTCTCACCTCACTTGGGATGTGGTTTGTTGGGCACTTACAGCTTTTCCCTCTCGGCTCTCCATCCGCACCCTTCAGTTGAAGGTCTTTTGCTGACAGGATAGAGTTCCCCAAAGGACAAGGGCAGAGCTAGTGAGTCATTTCAGCACCCCAATTAGACTCTCTCCTCTGCCCAGAGACCACACGGCGTCTTAATCAGCTGCTTGGAAGGTGTACCTGGCAGGCATGTTCCCCACAGCCTGGAAGATGCTGACCTTGTCAGCTGAGAAACATCAAAGAGCTAATGAGAGAACAGGGGTGAGAAAGACCTCACCACCTGGGTGCCTGTCGACCGCAGACTTGCAAGGCCTGACGCAGCTGAGAAATGTTGTCGGGAGCTCGGAGGAAGTGGAGCCTTCTCTGCTCTGAGGACCTGCCCCCAGCCCCCTTCTGGGGCACAGGAAGGGGAGGGGGCGAAGCTAAATGGTGGCCACATGCTCAGTGACTCAGATGTCACTGCTACCACAAAGGGAAATCCGTGTGGGGGGGTGCCACCTCCAGAGACCTCATTCACCTGCGATTCGGGGGAGAATAGCATCACCTCAGGTGCCAGGCCCATTAGCCCCAGAACATTAGTCAACCGGCCTGTGTTGACATTTCTGATTTCAGCTCACGGTTTACATGAAGGACCTGGCCTCACCAAGAAGCTGAGCCCTCAGGAAGACAACAGCCTTTGGGTACTTCCTGTAGCTAATGCTGAGCCGAGGAAGGAGAGTCCCCGTGAGTCAGTCCAGTAACTGGACTTTGATATGACCTGGGTGTTGGGCACTGACGCTAATATAGTTTGTCATCAGGTGGTCTTGGTCCTTTCCATTTCCCAATAAGCTGGAACGTCTAACAGTGAATTCCAGATGCCCTGGCAGAATTTTCACTATGGTCAGTTGCTAAGGGACTATCTTCTCTCTACAAGCATTTTGGAAACGCTAGTATTAGTATTTGGTTGCTTTTTTTCTATTTTTAAAAATTGTGATGTGTGTTTATTTTTGTTGTGTTTGTTTCTGTCCCATCCCTCAGCCTCCAGACTCACCCATCCAAGGAGCTGGTTTCAGGAAACTCAAGAAATCATATGCTGCAGAAGGTTTGGAAAAGGTTGCCCAGGTTTTACATGAAGAAAGGGACTCTATCTGTGTGATTCACCACTGAGTTCCCAGTACGCTGCATGCTGCAGGCATATAGAAGCTCAGATTCATAGCTGATAAATCTTAAAGGGAGGAAAACACAGTCACAGGGAGTTCCCTTGCGTTGCCTGAAATTCCACAGCAAGTCAGCGACAAAGCTGGGAGGAGACTCTGTCCTTCCAACTCACAGGCCAGTTCTCTGCGGGAAGCCGTGGTCTGTCTCCTCTTAGGCTCCTTTGGACGCCTCTGGGTGTCAGTTCTCCCAGGGGAAGCAGCGGCTGGGGTTGCATCTTGAAGCTCGAACTGGCTTTGAGACTGTGCCTGAGACAGGGTGGGCAGGACTCAAAGGTCTGAAAAAGCTGGGAAGGGCCTGATTTTGGTAAAATTGGGCCTTCCTGTAGCAACTGGCAGGGGGAGTGACTTGGTCCTCGGGGCAGGAGTTCCTGTGGCCCAGAATTGCCCAGCAGTCAAATGTTAGGACACCGGTGTCTGGAGGAGCTCCTGGAAAGGGTCTTCCCGCAGCCTGGCCCTGTGGAGTTGAGGGAGGTTTGGGGATCTCTCCTCGGACAGGCTCCAGAGAGCCCGCAGCAAAAGGGACAGTGTGCCTGCCCCGTGCCTCCCCTGTAGGGCTCTGCTCTGTTTCTTAAGGGGAAGGCTTCTAGCTATAGTTTTGTGAGCTCCGTTCAGAAAGCTGCCTTCCCCATGGACAACCCTGACTGGATCAGAATGTGAGCAGGAGGGAAACTGTGACTTTCTAAGAGTCTGTGCTTGGACTGGCCAGCCTTTGTTTCAAGGTCCTGAGAGCCATGGGACTGAGAGTGTAGGACTGAAGCAGACTTTTGAACACCTACGTTTGCTGTGCCTCAGTTTCCCCACCAGGAGCCTGTTGTCCAGGGGTTTGGAAAGCCGATCCAGGAAAACACCTGCGACTGTAGGCAGCTCTGGTCCTTCCGAGGCCCTGCTCATCAGACTTCCCCAGGGTCAGACGTCCTTCCGCACAGCTCTTGTTCAGTCTGTGGCCCAAACAGCCTAGGGCATGATGGAGGCCCAGAACAATGGTGGTTTTGCTTACACAGCGTGCTTGGCCGCTGGCTGGACTCACGCAATGCTCACGGAACCGGTGTGGGCTGCCACAGCTTCCCTGTGGGACATTTAGCTGCATCACTTCAAGTCCATCAAAGGACTTGTTATCCCGGTCCCCTTTCTGTTCGTTTTTCCTCTCCCCTTGGGGCTGTCCTCTCACCCTCTCCTGCCATCCCTCCTCTTTCCAAACTCTTGCCCCACAGAACTGCAAGGACTCTGAGACCTGGAACGTCTCACGGAGCCGGCTTTTGTCAGGCCAGTCTCCATCGCTTTGGGGAGTCTGAAGGCTTTTTCTTTTAAAGATAAGTTGGGGAGAGGGTTAGAAGAGTGCTGAGAAGTGACGCCTGTTTCTTCTTTCTTTTCCTTTCCCCCTCTGGGGCTCAGAGACCAGGGTTTTTTTCTTTTTTACAGTACAATTGGCAGGCCCCATCTTTTTCTGACAGAAAAAAAATAACAGGCATATTTTGGGCGATTACTCAACTGGGGTCCTTTGTGACAGGATATGCAGCTGCGTGACTAATGGAGCTGGCTTTCTCCTGGCTTCCTTCCCCTTTCAGAGTTCTTGTTTACTGTGCTATACAAAAAAAAAAAAAAATGCCATAAGCTACAGATTTTTATTAAAAAAATTGCCTTGAGAGATACTCAAAGGCAATAAATCCTGGGATACTCCATTGCCAGGGCTGAGAGTCCACACCCTCTTCCACTTTTTCTTTTCAAATGCTCAAGCCCTTGACTCATGACATGTGAATCTTCTTCTCCCACCCCCACATCCCTGTTTTCTTCTGAACATATGTCCAACAGATCGTGTGTGTGAGTGTGAGTGTGTGCGCGCGTGCACGTCGTGGGGGAAGGGAGCAAGATGGGAACCATATTTTTACTGCTTAACTCAGCAATTGCTAAAGGAAGGAATAATGACTTCCAGGGGCCTCAGGGCCTTTTTTTTCCCAAGGCCTATGCGTTTCCATAATCTACGGCAATTTTGTGGTGTAAGCAAAAGTTATTACAAAACATGGAACTAGCTTAACGAGGAAGGGTATGTTCTAAACAGGGGGGGACTGTCTCTTTACAGAAGAAATCCACATTTGGAGGGCTTTGGAATTCAGAATCCTCAGGCTTCCCAGAGAACTTTTGGAAGAGACTTTCGCTAGCTTGTAGCGTTCGACAGCTGGAGCTGGCCTTTTAACTTTCCTAGAGATCAACAAGCTTTTCATTTCAAAAGGTATATGGCCTGTGGATGAGAAAAATTGACTAGCGACTTAGCTTTGATAGAGACAGATTGGTGTAGATGAGGCACAAGATTTGTGGCCAGGTGATGGGTTGGAGCCTTGATTGTGAAATGGAGCAAGTCATTTAAGATCTGTAGGTCTCTGATGTTAAGACAAGGATAGCATCTCCTCCTGCCTAGGTTGATGGCAAGAAAAGTGAGACGATAGCAGTCCAAGGCGTGGGGGGAGCTACAAAGAAGTATGCAGTGATCACTTCTAATGCTCCTTCATCCAAAGGGTGGGCTCAAGCAAGCATTCAACAGATGAGAGGGGCTTGTTCCATGAGAACTATGATGCCAACTGATGTGCAGGGGCGAGGGTACTCATACGGTGACCCAGGATGCAATATTGCAGGGGTGTTTTTGAGGCTGATCTGGCCTCCAACTTTGCCCACACCCTAGTCATCTTCCACGCAGGTCTCAGAATCAGAACTTCGATCATGTTCCTTTCAGGAAACTGTCTCATCGAACCCAGACAAAAGGCTCCGCTAACCTCATTGTGCCTGCCTTTTCTTCTGTTATGAATTCATTTTTTGGCATGTACTCTGCCCTAGAGAGGTGAATACCAGACACAGTCTACTCTGGCCCCTGGCCCAACATTTTTACTGGATGTTGGTTGGAGGCCCCCCCTCCTCCTTTACCTTCCGTCGGTTCCTCTTCCTGCTCCTCTCTGTTAAACCTTGCTCATTTGTCATTTCTTTTAAGATTCCATCTACAACTTAGCTCCTCCTAGAGTCTCCATGACCAAGGACTCCTTGAGTGGACACTCCAAACCCTCCAGTAAACCATAGCAACTATCTTTTTTACTCCTCATAGCTCAAGTCTAATGTCCTCGGCAAGGGAAGTTGACTTGATTTTGCCAGAGGGTAAACTGAGGCACCAGTCAGGGAACTAACTGGCCAGGGATTACACAGCAAGTCCGTGACACAGACAGGAATAGAAACCCCACATCCTGATTCCATTTCGCCTGGAGTTTAAAGAGGCACCTTAGCTTGGATATCCCAGAATAGCTTCTCCCAGGCCGACCAGCTGTGAAGTGATGTGTTGCAAGGGTTATTTTTTGCCTTGGCTTAATGCTTAAAAAAACACCCCAAACTCCTAAAATCGGCTAAGAAAATCCGTTTGTCACAATGCCCTCAGCTTGCGGAGTTTAAACCCAGTATATTACATCATGAACGCCTCCTGGCCTCCCTCTCACTCACAGTGACGCTCAGGTATCTGAGTTAAGCTCAGAAATCATAGTTTATTGAAGGAAACAGATCATTAAGTCACTCCACTGGACTGAAGCCGTCGACATTGCTTATTTGGAGAAGCTGAGCGTTGAATAATGCTCCCTTGATTCATGTGGACTGGACTAGCAGGAGCTGTTCAGCGAAGGGTGTGGCCATCAGATGGCATGAGGCCCATGGAGGCTGCTAGGAAGAGGGGAAGTGACAGTGGTGTGCTGGAGCTGGCTTGCACTGGCTTGTGAAGGCTGATGGTTAAATTTTCAGGAATTTTGTGATCCAGTCGGTAAACACAGCCATTATGAAAAATTAAATTGCATAAACTTACAATTAAATAAATTATATTAACAACAAAGGTATTAAATACTTAAAAAAGATCACATTGTAATCATTCTGCTACAGTTTACTATTATCTATGCTCTTGAGTTGTACGCCCATTATGTCTCTACGGTGGGAATACCACACAGTGGGACGCTGCTGTGAAGCTCTTCCCAATTCCACACTCAGTAATTGCACGTCAGGTAGGTTGAAATCAGCCGTGGTAAGAGTATTTACACCACAGAAGTTGGCAAACTCTACGATTCAGGGTTTGATTTATTGTTTTGTTGCTTGTCTCGACTTAAGAAAGTGGTAGAGAACACGTTAATCAAGTAGATTAAACACAAACGTGTGCCATATCTTTTGCAACGACATTGTGAATAACACAGAGTCAAGGAAATATTCTTCCAGGATTCAAAAACGGTTATCCAATTCAGCAAAGAAGTCGCTCCTGTCATTGAAAAATGAAGTTCTGAAATAGGTATTTGTCGTTTTACTTTTTCTTACTTATTATTGTAAATGCAATAATCAACCAACACTTATGTCAATTCTACACTTGGAAAGCTGATTATCAAACATTTACCAGCACACTGGAGTGTATATGGACTACCTCCTTGGGGTCCCAGAGAAAGAACATTGTAGCATAGGTAGAACTCACCAGTAAGGAGCATGTCGGGGGGACAGCCATGGAATAGGAGATACTAAGCGCTGGGAAGACAGCAGCACAGATGATACAATTTAGGGCCAGCAGCCAGAGACCAGCCCATCAGGATGGGCATGTGGAAAATAAACCAGATAGGCTAAATTGTACTACTGTATCAACAAAGTTAGATAGTGAAAAAAAAGCCATGATGACTTCTAAATTCAAGGTGAGGATTAATATCGTATATTCACAGCGCCTTACAGTTCTACAGCCTTCTTACGCATGAGCTCATATGACCATCAGAAAGAACTGTGGGGTAAATGGGTAAATTACCTATCACCATCATACCCATTTACAAATGGGAAACTGAGGCAATGGGTGGTTAACTAGTTTGCCCAAGATTACTCTTTCTGCATAAATGGCCAAGTTCGGTCTTGATGGAGAAACAGAAATGGCACAGACGTTTGGGGCAGTCACACCTGGGTTAAAAACCTAAGCTTGTCATTTATATAACTTCGGTACAGTAACTTTACCTTTTTAAGCCTTGGGTTTTTGTTTTTTACTTTTTATTGAGATTATGATAGTTTACAACCTTGTGAAATTTCAGTTGTACACTTTTATTTGTCAGTCATATTATAGGTGCACCACTTCACCCTTTGTGCCCACCCCCTAGGCCCCTTTTCCCCCGGTAACCACTAATCTGTTCTCTTTGTCCACGTGTTTAACTTCCACATATGAGTGGAGTCATACAGAGATTGTCTTTCTCTATCTTGCTTATTTCACTTAACATAATACTTGGGTTTTTTTTTAAACCTACAGAATGGGGATGATAATGCCTAGGTCACAAGTTTGTGGTGAGGGTTGGTTTAAATGAGATAATAGGTAGCAAGGACCTGGTCCTCAGGAGGCCGTCGTGAATGTTCATTTCAAGGGAGGGAGAAACCATGAGGTTTTAAAATTATTTACATTTGATTTTGAAATGCAGAATAAAACTCTTTTGACTAACATATTTACTTTTCTACTTATATTTTTTAGGTTTGGGTAAAATTACTCTGTGTGGTTTTAGGCCAAACCAATCTGAGGAGGTGGGGGCAGGGCCAGGGAGGAGGCAGAGGAGGCCCAGAAGAGAGCTAGCCTGGGACTCAGGTTTCACAAAGGCCTCTTTGCTCACTGGTAATGGAGAGAATCAATACACGTTGTCACGTTCAGCAACACACAGCACCATTCTTAGCCCCAACAGCTAGAGCTCCAGGTGGACTTCCCTTTCTAGACCTGGCCTCTATGTCACCACCCGCAGAAATGAGGAGGCCCAGCCTCTGACTCCTCTATCCCCTAAAACACTCCCAGCCTCAGCACCACACTCTGCCTTGGGGAGGACTATCTCCCAGGCAGCAGAGGCCTCAGCCATTCCTCATCTCCCTGGCCAGAGAGGCAGCCCTCACCCACCAGGACTCCTCCTCTTTCCTCCTGGATTTACCTTTCTTCTTAGCACTCATCATCCTGTGCCATACCATGTAATTTACTAGACTGCGAGCTCCATGAGGGCATTTGTTTATTTCATCTGGGACCTAGAACAGTGCCGGGGAACACAGAAGGTGCTCAGTAAGTAGTTACTCAAAGAAGAGGGTGTCATCACCCCACTCCCGTTTTTTTCCTATTTCAAATAACAATCCATTTTTTGATCAACTTCACTGGACTCAGATTTGGCTTATGTCTCACGAGGGTAAACCATGGTGGTGAAGGGTGTCGTCAAAGGCCTGAGGCAGAGCTCCATGAAGGCATCCCTGAAGCTGGTCCTCTGACCGGCCCTCAGACACTGAACGAGCAATCCAGCTCAGTGGTTAAGAAGATGCCGGTTCAAATCCAGCCCCTACCACTGATTAGCTATGCAACCTTAGGCAACTTATTTCTTCTCTCTGAGCCTCGTTTTTCTTATCTGTAAAATGTGGGTAAAAATATCCATAGGTGGTGGCATGGATTAATGAGAAAAAGCATGGTGAGTGCTTAGCACACAGCCTGGCATGGGGAAAGGGAGCCAGTATTCGTCGCACAGTGAAGGTGGTGGAGGCGCAGGAGGGGGATTTGGGCAGCGTGGAAGAGCAATTCTAGGACAGCTGGAAAAGCCACACGTGCTGAAGACCTTGGCTTCTGTAGGCACAGATGACACCTGATCAGCACAGCATGGGGAACTGCAAAGGGGCTCTGGAGCAGTGACACTGCCTCAGGAGGGCCTGGTGAAGCTTTGGGGCTGTCACCATCGCGGCCTAGCTGGACCCAGAGGCTGTTGTAGTGACTTTGTGACTTCGTGTAACTTCATGTATGGTGTCTAACACAGCTTTCTCTCCTGGGCAAAATAATGGCAAACGTGCCTCAGCATGTAGGGAGGGTACCACGGCTGAAGCCACAGCTGAGAATCAAGGACACAGGAGTCACGAGATGCACAGAGGTGAGGACTACAGGGTTTAGAACAATCGGGAGGACTCCTGGGAGGAGCCATAGAACAAAGAGAGAGGGCGGCCTCATTTTCCTCCCACGAGACAGTCATGGTTTCATTATGGGAGGTGAGTGTCCAGGGGGCGTTGGAGGGAAGGGACATGGTGAAGAGGCAGGAGGAGAGACATCAAGGACAGGAAGCGGCATGTATGACAGAGTCAAGTCCGACGTGAAGAGGCCTGGGAGGGGAAGCAGGGCAAGTAGGGGTACACAGGGAGCCACAGTCCATCCGGCTTCGGGCAGGCCTGCATATATCAATCGCTGGCTGCACAGGCTGCCCCCTGAACTGGTCCCCCCGGGCCGGCCCAATTTAGGCTCAAAGCTCCGCGTTCTGCTTGGTATTTTAAATGCTGTGGGTGCTCAAGACAGTATAGGATATATGAAGACCGGCCTGGAACAGGAGCCAGGAGATTTAGTTTGAGGTGCCCGAAATGTTGTTTTCTAGCTTCGATCTTGAGCCTCAGTTTCCTTGTCTGTGACACAGGGAGGAGCATGCCTGGCTCCTTCACCGGGTCACTGCCAAGGCTGGATGAGATAGAGCATTGAAAGGACGTGGTCAATCTCTCAGGCCTGTCTGCCATTACCCCCTGGGGCCTTTGGCTGTGGGTGCTCCGCGGACCACTCACTTCAGCAAGCCGACGGGGTAACGTGGCCCCTGGAGAGCAGCAGAGCTCCTCTGCTTGATTCTGACCTCCTGCCAGCCTGCCTGCCTGTGGAGACGCGGCCCCTGGAAGCTGGGCAGAGAGCCTTGTCAGCCAGTCAGTGCAACTCAGGCGCTAAGCCATGGCTGGACGTCCGCAAAGCACTTGGGGCTTTTTGCTTGAAAGCCACTGGAGAGAGCCAAAGCATATCTTCCCTCCTGTATTCCTCAGCAGGGGGCTTCTGCCTCGCCCCAGAAGCACCTGTGCGGGTATAGACACGCACACCTCCTGGACACTGAGTCTACCCCGATAGTGTGTGACACAGTGCAAATTCCACTCTCCTGCAGCTACCTCTTCAACTACAGGCATTCCATGTAGCCTTAATCTCCCCGGGCCTCAGTTTCCAGAGCTGCAAATAGGAGCCAGAGATGCTGTAAATCCCCTACCTGCTGGGAAATCTTCTGAAAGCTATTATGGATAGTTTTAGATTCTCTGGGACCCCATGGGCCAGTCTGCATTCCCAGACCAAAGCAGCCATTCCCTCATTCCAGCTCAGAGCGTTTGGTGTCCCCAGTTGTCACCCACTGTATGGCTCTAGAGACAGCCTGCCAGGACAGGGTTCCAGCTTCCACTTACCAGCTGTGTGACTCTGGGCAAGTCACTTTAACCTCTCTGTGCCTATATTTTCTCATCTCTGAAAGGAGGAATTGGTTGTACTTGGCTCCTAGGTTGGTCCATATGTAGTATGAGCTCATATATTTGAGTTGTGAGTTAATGTCTGAGCTCATACTGTATATGTAAAGTCCTTAAACCAGTGCCTGGCACATAGTGAGACTAATTATAAGTGGTAAATAATAATAATAAGTATTATTATCCATTTTCCACCCCAGCTATTATGCTGGTCCATTTTCCTGACTTTCTCAGCAGATCCTCAGGGCCTGGCCCTATCTGCTCCAGGTTTGCTGCTACCATGAACCCCCAAAGACTCACAGAAGCAGCCGGTGGAAAAGAGGTTGTGCAAAGCGGGTTGGAATGGAGGATCGAGAAGAGGATGTGACTGGGCTCAAGGGCAGGCGGGGGAGAAAATAAACGCACAGGAACCAGGATGAGGGAACAATGCTCGGCCAGCCTCTCGGAGGCCCATTAGCCCAATGCGGAGCAGAGTGTCTGTGGAATTGCTCCCGTATCTGGGCTTCCCCAGCACCTACCTTAATCTGCCTTTTAGTAACGTGTGTACCACAGTGGTATAGAATGAATCCAGCTTTCCAGATATTGAGTTCACTGAGGGCGGGGCCTCATCTTTGCATTCCTTGTGTGGAGTGGGAACTCGATAAATGGCTCCTGAACTGAACCGCATTTGGAAGTTAGTGTATTAACCAGACACCTCCTCCCTTGACTTAAAGTAGAAGGTTGAGAACAACTGTGGCCTCTTCGCCCCAGCCCCAGACCTCTTCTTAGCACTTCTGTTTCTGTGCTGGGCCCATGAGGGAATCAGGAACCCCTAGCAAGCTGTGAGAATGCGAATGCTGTCCCATGTCCATTTGCCTAGACATGGCGCCACTTTCCTGTCGTTTCTAACCCCTTCCCTGGCACTATGTTGGATCTGTGCCAGATAAACCCAAGAGACTTGAAATCTCCTCAAATTATATCTCAGGAAACCAAGGCGTCAACCCAGATGTGTTTAGATGCCCCAAACTCCCTCTAGATATTACTACCCCCAGTTCTCAAGATACGGTCTCAAGGAAGCAGGGCAGGAAAGGCCTGGCTTATCTCCCTCTCCTCTGCTTCTCCTCCTAGCCTGCAGGAGCTTTCTGCTGCCCCTTCCCACCTGGAGGAACTTCCCTCAGGCTACCAACTCTCTCTTCCGCACTGTGACTTACAGTCAGGTCCCGTTATCAGACTTCCAGGCTTGCATATGTAAGAGGAAAATTTTTAAACTTAGGAATCCTCTTTCCACAAAGCCTCCAGCAACCCCACGTCAGCTTGGACGTTCAAGCTGAGCAGTGGCCCATGGAAGCCATAGCACGAGATGACTCACACAGAAAGGAAAATACAATGGTTTATGATGCTCATTGGTGTCGTCCCAGCATACTTATGAAATAAAACATATATCATGATGTTATTTCTGTATAGTTTGCCATATCATTTTATACTTATGTGTATACATTTAAAATAAGTGGGAAGAGGGTACAGCAAATAAAAGTGGGCTTTCCTGAGTGGTGGGAATAGATGTGAATTTCGCCTCTTTCCTTTGGCTCAAGCATATTTTCTGAGTCCCTATAATCAATATATGTTACCTTACAGTAAAAATAAAGAGACAAAATTGATGACTTCTAATATTTTATATGAAATTTTATATAAAACATACAGATATATATTTCATAAATAAATATATAAGAATATATATGAATAAGTGCATATCTTATATGTAAAGAATTCTATATACCTCTTCATTTATATAATTATATGTTATATGACATAATATATAATATACAATATAATGTATACTGTACATTAGTATATAGGTGACTATTCATAGAGCAGCATTGGAAGGCAATACAGCAAAATACTATCAATAGATTTCCAGTTGTGTTTTTTTGTATTTTCCAAGTTTTTTGCATTGAGCTTTTATTATTTTTGTAATTAGGAGGAAAAAACTGCGTGTGTTTCACTTTGGTGAAGATGAAAGTCTTCAAGTCATTGTCTTTGTCTGCCCAGCCCAGGGTGTCTGCTTTTCTTAGCCTGAAAACAGGTACAACTTTTTTTCTGTTTGATAGCTTTCAATAGGTGGTCTCAGACCGTGACGTTACTACAGGATTTGATGTTTCTGTTTGGCCAGAGCTGGTTTGTCCAGAGAACCAGTCAGTGTGGTCAGGGGACTGTGGATGAGTATCTAGAGGTGTTTACAAACAGTGAAAAAAACACACAGTAGAGAACGTTCTGGACTTAATTTCCATACATGAGGAACTCTATTTTCTAGGCACTGCCTGTCCGTGGGGGCATGGATGGGAGATTAATCCAGAACACTGTTCACGGTGCAAAGCAAGGGAAAGGTGAAACACCCTCAGAAGGGGGACTGTGAAGCTGCATCCTGGCTGTCCAGGCCCCGGGGGAGATGAACACGATGAGCTCATGGTTATTTTCCATCCCTTATCATCTATGGGACTTCCCTGATGCTTGTGTAGCTGTTTGTAATTTGTTCTTTGGCTAGTACTTTCTAGATTGCTCTGAGGGAAAACACTGATTTCTGCATTTGTATGTTGGACTGTACGAATAGCGAAGTTTCAGGTTCCCGCCCTCTGTTTATGGATTGCCTCAGGAAATTTTATCCAATATAAAAATGGGCTCAAGAGAAAGAAAAGTCTTGAATCAGTGTATCTGGACTCTTTGGGACCTCTGGGCCCAGATGGGTCCATCTGCAAACAAGGACTTACTGTCCCTACTCCTAGCCCTGTTGCCCTTGGAGTTCTCTGAGGGCAGATAGGCCTTCCTCTCTGCCTAGATTTTTGAAATTCTCTGATGGAAGTTTTGGTGTAATGGCAAATGTCATTGTGAGGCCTCTGAATGTTTTCCACTCATCACCAATCATCCTTCCACAAAGCACTTTTTAAATCCTTCCCCAGCACTAATAAGGATTGAGAAACAATAGAGATTTCATGCTCTTGTTCAAATTGCACGGAAAGTTCCAGGGGCTACGGGAGGGAAGGATGGGGAGGAGAATAAAAACAGAATGTCAGGGTCTCAGGATGTCCAGCTTAAAATATTAGCCTCTGGGACTCACTGCTTCAAACATGTCACTGAGTCTATAAATACCATTCTCATCACCTGGAGTTGTAAAGCTAACATTGTTTAGCTCTCTGGCTTTGCATTTATGGTCTTGTTTGATTGAAGACACTGTTCACCCAACCACCACCTTCCTTGGGCCTCTGTGGGATTCCAAGACTGTCAGGGGACTGCCTAGAAAGGAAAACCCGTTACACCACTGCCCCCAGAAGGGACCACCTGGGCTCACACTCAGTTTCACTGAACATTCCTGTAATTCTTCCAGCTAGTGCCTCTTTCTGATCACTTAAATTCCATTTTGGATGACCAATCAAATCTGTAAGTATTGCCTAAGGCCCTCCAGTGTTCAGAGCACTGGGGAGGCAGTCCTTGGGGCAAGAATTCTGGGACAAGGTTGGGGGACACACAGACTCAGGGAGACAAAAGCCAACACATCTGAACGAAAGAACATAAGCGATGGTCTTCAATAAAGAGGTAAACTGTGTGGAGTAGCAAGTGCCATGAGTGGAGAAGGAGAGGGGATGTGGGCTCCACACTTGCTAGAAGTTTGGCTAGGGGTGAGGGTAGTGGGAGGGTAGTTGGAGCTGGACTTCAGAAGATGGGTGAAATCTCAATAGAAATTGTGAGCAAAAGGAATGCAAAGAGCAAGAACAAAGCGGAGGGATGGAGCAGGATGTAGGCTGGGTTTGTAGGTCCGGCCAAGGTGGAACTCCTGTGGGGGAAGGCATGGAGGAGCAGACTGCGGCAGTGGTAGGATAAGGCTGCACCATGGAGGGCTTTAGAAGCTGCTTTTTCACTGTAAGCTCCTGTGTGCTTTTTTCCAGATGAAGACTTGTTGCCAGCAATGGCTCATCCAAAAATCTGACATTTGCCCTGGACCTCTCCTCCTGCCTCCTTCCTCATACTGGCTCACTAGTAAGCCCCCAGGCACTGAGCAACCCAGGACAAGAGGTCTGCCCAGTTATCATGGGTGCTTCTCCGACAGTCCAGGCTAGCTTTCCTCAGCAGGGACTTTCATTTTGCCAACAGGGCTGGACTGGAAAGAGGCTGGATCAAGGGTTTGGACTGTGTCTCCACAGGCTACCATCTTGGGAGGGCCAGTGGCAGATGCCAGGAGCTGGCTGGTGTCAGGGTACAATCTGGTAGCCACCAAAGAGACCCTCGTCCTTGGAGGGTCTGTGAGCCCACGGACACCTGTTTGGCTTGACTCGCCTTGGCTGGGAGCATTTCCGGCAGAGATGAGTGGGAAATGGATGGGTGGTCGAGAGCTGAGACTGAGAGGGAAGAAAGGGTCTGCAGTGCTGAAATGAGATGTTTGTGAGCCCCTATCTACAAACAGGCAAGTGCGGGCCTTAGACAATGCTGCTGGCAAACTTGGATCGAGTTTCATTGTTTCCTGAAGCACTCCAGTGGAAGAGAAGGGTGGAACAGACTTGCTAGAGCTGCTCTCCACGTGAAAGGGAGGATTAGAAGGAGCAAATAGCCAGGAGGGCAAGGTGGACTCTGCAATGACAGAGAGGATGTGAGGGGTCAGGATGTGAGCGGGAAAGCCATTGCTGGGGATTGCTGGGCACTATGGTAGCAGTTCCTGGGTCCTTTCCGTGCCTGTGCTCCTGGCCTACTGCCCCCTACACGGATTCATGAGACCAAGAAGCAAAAGTGAGGGAAGAAGTGCTTTTCAGCAGAAGCACCCCAGAAACAAAGACATTCCCACCAGCAGAGCTGCAGCACAGGGGACACTTGCCTCTCCCCCTGCCTCATAACCATGACTTTCTCACTCAAAGACTGTCCATCTGTCCAGCCATTCCGCCAAGCCCCGGAGCCCCATGCTGAGTTCTTTTGGAAGAGCCCCAGCTCCTGGGGCGACCTCGGCAACAGCAGGGCCCACGGACTGCTCGGATCCCAAACTTCCCATCACAGGCATGGGTCGGCCTGGCCCATGGAAGTTAAAATAACACGCTGGCTGTTTATGAGCAAGAGTCCTCAATAAAGTCATTGGATGGTTCCCTCGGCAGCGTGTCTAATCTTCTCTGGCTGCCTTTCTGGGCCTGCAGCTCCCAATCTATTTTGGTCTCTCTCTTCTTTGACTCATTCTGGGACTTCTGTGCCATAAATCCGAGCCCCCTCCAGGGCCTGGTCCCACCAGCAGGCAGAAAATTCAGAATTAGCTGTGGTCATGGTTGTCCAAACTGACAGTCAGGGAAACTGAGGCACAGCAGGCTACAGGGCTTTGTCCCACCTCCCACAGCGACCCAGCAGCACAGCTGCCAGCAAGGCCCAGGGTTCTGGCTGAGACTTTAATACTGGAGCTTGCAGGGAAGGCTGGGGGCCATGTGAACTGTTATAAAGCTCTCATTGGGCCATACTTGGCCACAAATCTCAGGACTGTGTGGCAAATAGGATTGCAGTGGGGGTGATGTGTGTGTGTGTGTGTGTGTGTGTGTCAGTCACAGGCTTGATGATGGTGTTTGAAATCTTCCCCATGCCTGGAATTTGACAAGCACAGAATAGAGAAAGACCAGAAAACTCAAAATAATGGCAGCCAGAGAACAAAGAGCCTTCCCAAAGGCATGGTTCAAGCTGTGGGCAAAATGTCTTCCTGTTTCTCATGCGAGGCCCCTGCCCCCAGGCCCAAGGGGCTGGCTGGGCTGGTTTGGCCTGTCCAAGGTCATGACTGAACTCTGATTCCTGCTGCTGCCCCAGGCCTCCCTGGGTGCCTGGCCTACGTGCTCTGGAGACTGGAGTGGAGGGTGGGGGAGGCAGGGAGGCTGTTAGGGTTTGAGATACTTTCTAGGTGCCTCGGGGGACCTACATATTTCCTATGTAAAGTTCAGTCTGTTTGCAATTAGGCCTCTCTTCTTTGCTTGTTTCCGGAGAGATTAAAAATAGCGAAATCAGCTTGATCTGGGACTCTCTGAGATCAACAAGGCCACTGTTTCCAACAGTATGAAAATACCAAGCAGTCCCACCCACATTCATGGGTCACACCGCGTGGCAGGCCTGGTAGGCTTTCTGTAATGAAGGAACTTTAAGTTGCATGAATTCTCAACAGATAAGACTCTGTCTTTTGGACCCCAGGAAGATAGCTTCAACTAAAATGGAAGGGGTTCCGCACTGTTTAGGGCCTGAAATCCTTTCTGTCCTTCTAAACGAGCTCAAAGCTGTGAAAGCCTTTTCAGGAAAATCTACCTTGGTTCACTTATTTCACCAATTTTAGCCTTTCCTTAGGGATTTGGGCTCAGAGTGGATCCTGGGCAGCTGTAGATATAAGGACGCTGCTCTTGACCGGTCACCATCAGCACAACCAATGCCGGGGTTGTTTCATCGGAGTTTGGGAGACATGTCACTGATCATCAGCAGGCCTGGGGAGGAACAGCCCCCATCTGTGAGATGGCTCACTGGGCTGAGGAGGGTCCCGGATCCGAGGATCGCACACTGTTTTGCTCTACTGTAGTCAGAATGGGAAAGGCCATACTGCGGTAACAAAGACCCCCCCACATCTCAGTTGTTAACGTCATCTGAAACTAGTGACAACAGGATTGCTGTAGTCAGGAAAGACAGAGCCAGATGGTTGCTGACATGCTTTTAAGGGCCAGCCCTATAAGTGGCTGACATCATTTTTGTCCACATCCCTTTGGCCAGAGTCCAGTCACATGTGAGGGAGGCTGGGAGATGGAGGAATTGGGGTGAGTAGGCATCATCAGAGGCTTTGACCTGGCATCATCAGCCATAAGGTATCGAAGCTTGAACATCCTCAGAAAAACCTCGCACAAGGCTGCGGGCAGGCCAGTATTATGGACCAACAGGACCTGCTGATTGCCTGCCTGCCGTTCCCTCCTGGCATAGATACCCACAGGAATGTGGCTGCTTTCAGGAGGCATCCTGGAGTGTGACCCCAGGCTGGATGCCAAGATGGAGCTATAGCAGGTAACTGGAGAGAATAAAAATAAGTGCCTGGGTTATTAGTGTGAGTGGATGTTTCCAGACCATGAGATGTGAGGGTGAGGCCCTTCAGTTGACAGCTTAGGGATTGGTAATAACTTGCTCTTAGTGGGGGCCACAAGTCAGGTTCCCCGGCAGATCCCCCAGGTGAAATGCCTTTGTCATATCTGCTTCAAACGAGACTTTCCCATGGGCTGCACTCACACTCAGGAGGTGAAAGCTCTCTCCTGCTGAATGTGCCTCACGCCACCACCCCAAGTCTGGCGTGCTGTCAAGTAGGACACAGTGGATACCTCCTCAGCCATGTGGGCAGGGCTCAAGTGCTTTTCTGGGATGGCGGCTGGGAGGGGAATTCTGCAAACACTGAAAAGTAAACCAAGGAAGATTTAGTAAATAAGAGCTGATTTACATACTTTAACAGCAACAGAAATAATAAAGCATTCCGTCCAGACTGAACTGACTGAGCATCATGGATTTTCCTCTATGCTGAGGACGAACAGAGCTTTGTCAAGGGCATGGTATTTGTAGTGTCCACCTTGGATTGGCTTGAGAATCCAAAGCTGAACCCTCACTAATATGTGGACAAGCAGGTGGGAATAAAGGCTCAAACTGGGTGTGATGATTAATTTTATATGCTGGCTTGGTTAGGCTATGGTGCCTGGTTATCTGGTCAAACTCTAGTCTAGATGTTTCTATGAAGGTATGTTTTAGATGTGATTAACATTTCCAATCAGTTGATTTCAAGTATGATGACCTCTAGAGATGTGGGTGGGCCTCATTCAATCAGCTGAGGGACTTAAAAGCCAAGGCTGAGGCTTCCCAAAGAAGAAGGAATACTGCCTCCAAATTGCAACACAGAAATTCTGCCTGAGTGTCCAACCTTTGCATTCAAGACTGCACATCAACTCTTACCTGAATCCAGCTGCCTGCTGCCCTGCAGGATTCAGCATGCCAGCCCCGTAATCCCATGAGCCAGTTCCTTTAAATCTCTCTCTCTCTTATTATCTATAGATCCTATTGGTTCCATTTCTCTGGAGAACTCTGACTAATACAAATAGGTGGAAAAAGGATTAAATTAGAAGTCATTTTATGATTCATAGACCTTTTTATTAATTCATAGAGAGAGGGAGTAAATTATAGGCAACTACAATTCATATATGATGGGTTCACTATAGCAGTAGCATTTAAAATACCCAAAGGGGGGGGGGCGTAACAAAAACTAAACTCAATGGAAATGGCCTGGTCTTTGAGTTATTTCAGTTCTAAAGAGGTGGTGCTTGCTGGGGGAATTTCCTGTAGGGGGCTCTCCTTCTTCCTGGCTCGGTACATCCTGGTGCCGCTCTCCTGACATTAAAGTGTGTGGTAAGCCTCTGTCTGTGCACCTGAGCCATAGATTGTGCTTGCAAATTACAGGCCTAGTGCTGGCCCTGCCTCCTTTCTTTTCGTTCCATTTAAACTATATGTGCTTTCTTTTTTTTTTTTTGAGGAAGACTAGCCCTAAGCTAACATCTGCTGCCAATCCTCTTTTTGCTGAGGAAGACTGGCCCTGAGCTAACATCCATGCCCATCTTCCTCCACTTTATATGTGGGACGCCGACCACAGCATGGTGTGCCAAGTGGTGCCATGTTCGCACCTGGGATCTGAACCAGCGAACCCTGGGCCGCCGAAGTGGAACATGTGAACTTAACCGCTGTGCCACCAGGCCAGCCCCTAAACTATACGTACTTTTAAATAACTGTCAACTAAGGCTCTTTGGTTGCCAGAGACAGAAAATCTGTCTCAATTGTTCTAGCCCAGAATTAGGGCTAGCATCAGACACAACTGGATTCAGGGCTAAACTCATATGTTATCAGGACTTGATTATTTCCCATTGCTCAGCTCTGTTCTCTGTTACATTGGCTTTAGACCCAGGTTCCCTGTGACAGAAAAATGACAGCAGTTCCAGGCCCTATACATCTCAGATTCGAGGTTCAAAGGAAACGAGTGAGTCTCTTTCTCAGAAGTCCTATGGAAAATCTCAAGGTATCTCATCTGCTCTGATTGATCCGATGCCCGTTCCTAAACTAATCACCATGCCCGGAAGAACCGACTGCACTGATTGCTAAGGCTTGGGTGGTGCTGGCTGCACCGGAATCTCATGGACTGAGAACGGAGGACAGAGTGGGATTCCCCAAGGGAGAAAATGGGGCTTGGGTACCAGAAGAGAGTGGATGAATGCTGAATAGCTAAAAGCACAAATGAGAAAGATTAAACATTCACAATCTGTTTATTTATGGAAAAGCACCTCTGGGGGCAGTGTCAACGTGAAGTTGGTTCACCCCTTGTTCTGGCTGCCCCGACATCCCTTTCCACTGCCAGGGCCACTGTTGCCACTGCCAGGGTGATGCAAGTTCTATTAGTAAAGCGTTCTTCCCTTAAATCTCTTTCCCAACACCCAGCGCTATTTCCAGAACCTGATTATAGACACAGTTGGGGAGGAGGTGGGGGGAGTATATTTCTGACAAAGCGATGTTTCCATTTCACACATATGACTAATAAGGAACTTGGCCAGGAATAGCTCTTTATACAGTTTTGGAAACCCTGGCCTAGACCATAAATCACTGAATGAAGTTCTATCCACATCTTTTAACTTAAAACTCAGTTTCCATCTGCCCAGTATCCTGCCTGAGAAGCAGAGCAACAGAAGAGCTGACATTGAGCATTCAGTGGTGTCTTCCCATTGGGACAGCCCCCAGGCCTGTGGGGAGGTCACCTTCCCATGGCACTGCCCTCAGTAGCAATCTGGGGTCGGGCAGAAACTCTGAGCTTGGTCCCTCATTCCCTTCTCCTCACTGCCTTGCCAATACAAGCCTTAAAAGTCATGGAAACATCTCTGGTTTTCTAACTTAAGGGATTCCAGCAATGGAGGTCAGAGAGTGCAAGGTTACATAGGAGTATATGGAAGGGCAGATATCTCTGGATAGGAAGATGCTTGCCCTTGGTGCATCCGTGTGAGCAGAGGGAGAAAGGGGCTGAGAAGACAGAAGGAGCACGGGCTTGGGGCTCTCAGGAGAGAGAAGACAAGAGTGAGGGGCGTCGGCAGAAGAGTATGGGAAAAACAATGTCTAGGCTGAGCATCCAGGACACTTCCTCATGCATTTCTATTAACATAGACACCCAGAAAACCACCAAGCTTCCAACACAAGAGGTAGAGGGTAACATGGCACAAGATGGCCCATAGGATGAGCTGACATGTGGATAGTTCAATAGGAAAGGCTCAGTAGTAAAGGTTGGGGTTGGAATGGAAAATAAACAGACCAACCCAATGTGAGCAAATGTAAGCAAGACAGAACAGGTGGAAGATTCATTGGCAGCAAATAGATACCCTGGGGCGATGAAGGAAGGAATTGTTCTTTCTCTTCCAATGGGAGAGCTGTATTCCTCCATCTTGGCAGAATTTCCAACTTTCGCAGGGCCCAGATCTTTGGGGAACCTTGTTTTGTCCAGCACCAGCTAAAAATAGTCGGGTGAAATGTGGCTGACCAGAGAACCTTTGACCTCTTTGGGGTTTAGCTTTTGGACAGAGTTAAGAGACTCTCTTCTGAGCCTTATTTTGGTAAGAACATCATTTTGTGGGAGGATGGGGCGGGAAAAAACTTTGTAAGGGTAGGCTAAAGGGCACCGAATTTCTCTAGCTTAAACACGTAGGAATTGTCCTTTGGGGTTGGGGGACTTTAAGATCACGCTGAAAAGGGATAGGAAAAGGGTGTCAGATAGAATATGAAAGATAGCCTCCTAGAATATTCTTTGCTAAAAGTTTCTCTTGAAAATAAATAATGGAATTGACAGCCTCTCTAGCTACTAAAATAACAATAATGCTTATATTTTCTTTCTCCTGTCGTGTGTGGGCAGATTACATGAGGTTCAAATTCCCTGGTAGTCATAAATAGTAAAAATTGCAGCTATGGCTAGCTTATTCTAGCACCAAAGCAACACCCTCCATGGTTAGATTTTCTCCTAATAATAATCTATGATAACCGATAACTTTCATTTATTAAGAGCTTATAAATCTGCCTGATGCTAAACTTAGTGTTTTACAAATATGATCTCATCAATCTTTGCAATGAACTTGCGAGGAGGGATTACTGCTCCCATTTTACAGAAGAGAAAGCAGAGGCTCACAGAGTTAAATAGCCACAAAACTAGAAGATGGTGGAGATAAAATCCAACCCTGGTCAGTTAGACCATGAATTCCGTGCACTTAACTACTATGCGATTCTCATCAACACCTACACCTCCCTTCCCCGCTCCTGAGCACTGTTGTCCTCAGTCTTTAAGCAACATGATTCAAAACATGAGTGCATCCATCAGTGTCCTGGCAGGAGGGAGACGGCCCACTCCAATGGGGTAACCGAGGAGAATTTAGAATTGGCTACTTACAGGTTATGAGCAAGGTTAAAGGGAACTAACAAAGCATGGTGAAGCCCTGCAGGGCTAGCAGGAGCGGGAACCTGAAGGGCAAATGGAGAGAGGCATGAGAAAGGGCCTTGGGAGAGAGCGGCCTACCAGCCGTTATGGCCTCAGGTAGAGTGACAGCAGAGAGATGTAGCCAAGCAGGGGATGTAGAGGGGAACCAGGGGAATACACACCCCGACCTTGTCCCACCCTCCTCTCTCTCGTTGGTGCCTCCCATTGGCTGAACCCAACTGAAGCCAGAGGGCAAGGGCACCCAGCGACGCAGCCTTAAGGTCAGCCTCCTGGGGCACAGAGCAGGGGGAGAAGGACAGCGAGAGGATCTGGAGGAGCTAATGGATGTGCCCAGCGTAACGGGCTAACAAGACTGGCAGTCTGAGGGCAGCTTCTGGAGGGATCAAGGATAATCTCTTTCATCTACAGGCAAAAGGATGGCTTCTGAAGACTTAAGAAAGAAAATGCTGACCATTAGGAATCGGTGTAGATTCACGAAGAAAAGAGATGGTCTACCAGTTGTACTTTTTCGGGGAGGTGGGCATGGGATTCCTAAGTTAGGAGCTCATGGCATTGCAGTAGGCAGCGGAGCAGCTACCTTATGGTGCTTTGGAAGACAATGAGGGCTGGAAGACAGCATAAATGGAGTGGCTGGGGATGTGCTGAGTGACTGGCCCTGAAGCGCTGATAAACAGATGAATGTCAGTTTGGACAGATGGTCCTATCCAGTGTTCCAGAGCTCTCGCATAGCCGTTGCATTTCAACAGTTCCATCACAGACTATGAAGAACTTTCAGAGGTCAGGCTTATCCACATGCGGCTAGGAGTAGCTCATACCTTGGATAACAGAATTAAAATCCCCAAAGATCCCAATAGTTTGGATTAATGCTGGCTAAATATAACACGACGTACACCTGGAACCTTGCGGCCAAAACAAATGGAAATATACATGTCAAGGATGGAGGAGATGTGAAAGACTTGGGAGTATGGGTTGATGTAAACTTGACATGAGTCAATATGCATGATTACCAAGAAAATCAGCATGATCTTGGGTGATACTAGCTGAAGAAGAGTGTTGAGGATTAGGGAAGCATT
Source organism: Equus quagga (assembly GCF_021613505.1). Lineage (NCBI taxonomy): Eukaryota > Metazoa > Chordata > Mammalia > Perissodactyla > Equidae > Equus > Equus quagga. The sequence continues at coordinate 1,604,650 of NW_025799647.1, forward strand.
TCCCTTGCTGGACTCTTTACTGGTTCGTCCCATCTTGAATGCCATGGTGGGCATTGTTTTTAAATGACAAGCACAAAAAAATTGTACTGTGTTTGGGGAGAGGCATGGGGATGCGTGAGGAGGTCTGAAAGCATGTCACATAGGGAATGCATAAAGGAAAAGCAGAAGAGACAAATAAGAGAGAGGTCTTTGAGGTGGTCAAGTCTAAGAGCCTTGTCTATGTAGTATAGAAAGCAAGCACCATGACCAGAGGATGAAGGCTAAAGGGAGGCAGATTGAAGTGCAACCTGCTGGCAGTCAGGGTGGGGCATGAGGTTGTGAGTCTGCTGTCCCTAGAGGTGTCCAGTCAAGGGCTGTTGGAGAGGAGACTGAGGCATTGAACGAAAAGGGGGGCCAGATCGCCACAGAGGATGCTGTGGAATCTGAATGCCTGGCCGTGTGGGTGATGTTTGCACACTGTGCTTCCTTCACACTGGCAGTCCAACAGCATGGTGACTGACGATGCAGCACACCCAGGAACTGTCTGGGAACCTTGGGGAAGGCAGCTTCCCCCAGTGTGGTGGAAAGAGCCTGGGCTTCGGGGTCAGGCAGACCTGGGTTGGAGTCCCCTCTTGGCCACTTCTGGCTATGAGACATCAGACAAGTCACTTGGCATCCAGCATCACTCAGCTCCTAAGCGCAGGCCCTGTGCAGGCAGCAGAGCTTCGACAGTGAGCAGGAAACAGATGCTACTCCTGTCCTCAGGGAGCTTACTGCCAGGCCTCTGTCTCCTGCTCTGTAAAATGGGAACAATTACTACTGCCCCACAGCATGTTGTGAGGAATACAGGGACTAACACGTGGGGAGCCTAGGGTCAACCCAGAATTGATTCCCTTTCCGTCCTCTTCCTTGCAAGGAGCTCAAAGCTTGGACGCTGGCAGGAAACCATGGATGCCCAGAAAGCCTCGTGGTCCCTTGTGTGAAATCTGTCTCCCTTTCTCCTTCCAGAAGATTGCTGAGCATCAGGCCGGCCTATCGCTGCCTCCTCAACAGCAGCCTTCCTCTGTGGCCTGTACTTGGCCCATTCCCCCGACCCCCTGACTTTTCCTTGGAGATCCAGCGCACACTGTGGTGGTAGTGGGGGTGGGCGAGCAGGGTAGGGAGGGTGGTGGCCATCTTTCTTAGTAGGCGGGGCACCCTGTTTCTGTGGTCCTGGGTCCTGATTCTGTCGCATTCTCAATGTCCTGGGTGGGGTGAGAAGCCTTCCAGTTTCACAAATCACAACCGGCCTGAACAAGTGGGTATTCCACCCATTTTTCAAGTTCAGCCCAAACACTGCATCCTCTGGGAAGCATTGCCTGGTTTCTCCCACTCTGTGAACATTCTGTGCACACAACCCAGCTCTGTCAAGGGTTGATCTCAGTTCCTGACTCACTGTCTCCCCAGCCGCAGGGTAAACCCCCTTGGGCTGGGACCAGGCCTTCCGATTTGCTGAATCCATTGCAATGTGCACCTCCATTTTGGGCAGACAGTAGGTGCCCAATAAAAGCTCGCTGTTTGATTCTTTTTCAACGTTCCTCTGACAAATCCTTTTGTTAAGTTGAGAGCAGGAGGGGTAAACAGCGGGTTAGCATGGATTCATTCAACCAACATTTTGCAAATGTCTCAAACCCTTGATTCACAAACTGAAACCTGCCCACAGGCACACCTCATGTGGCTGACAGTGGGGTTTTTTGTTTTAAATTATTGCAAATATTTAAAAAAAAAAACAAAACCCTGGAGATTTTATACAAAACTCTGAGTTTCTGGGCTCTCTTAAATATTCAGCTGAAACTGAGTTGTGGCTGTCCCCTTTAGATGGACCTTCTCCAGGTCAAGGCAGTCCCCAGCCGGCTTCACTTCTTTGGGTTACTGCCAGCCCCTGTAGGCATTTGAGTTTAGTTTTAAGAATTTAGTTTAAGAGCTACTGACATCAATAGGAATCCTATGAAATTTTGAGCTTAGAGACATCTGACTTCTTGGGTTTATTTCCTGACCCACTGTAGGATGTGTTCCTCCGTCTCAATCCAGTTCAAGGTTCGTTCAACTAAATCCCAGTTCCCATCAAGGGTGCTCCCGCCTCTCATCGGTCTGGCTGACAGCTCTGCTGGCCCAGGACTCTGTCCAGCTTTCAGGGAGCGCTAGGTGGGCAGGTGTGCACCCCAGCAGGGAGCAGCTCCAGGTTGAGCCCAGAAGGCCCCCACAGCTGCTCTCCATGTGTCAGTCCCCAGGCAGAGGCAGGCTGTTTGGGGAGACCACCCACCCGAAGGCTGGGCCACTTCTCTCGAACATCTTTTCAAAGACACCCTGGGAAGTGACCCTCCGCCTGGCCCGGTGCGGTGACCTGAGGTTGCCCACGCTCTCAGGGCAGTGGGGACCCTGCCGAGGTCCCGTTTCCTGTCCTCTGCAGGCCCAGATTTCAAAGCTGTGGATTCTCTCTTCCTTCTCCTCCTGCCTGCCTCCGCCCTCCTCTCCTCCCCGACATTCTTTGCTTCTTGTTTATATTGCAGAAAACATCTGCGAGAGTAAATGACTGAGATGAAAGATCTTGGCAAAAGGCTATTTTTCTTTGCTTGGCTTAAAGGCGGATGGATGAAGCCTTCAGCCTCACCCTCGCCTTCCCCAGCGTGACTCCATCCCCCGCCTCCCGGAGAGGAGAGAAACGGGATCTGAATGAAGACAGACCAGAAGGTGGCCCAGCCGGCCCCAAGCCCCCAGGCAGGGGAGATTGTTTTTCCAGTGGAACAGGCTGGCCGGAGGAAAAGGCTACACCGAGGGTGGAGGGAGAGAAGATGGGCTGCTCCTGCAGCTGGTTCTGCACCGTGCTTTTCCTGTCAGTTCTCTGTTCTCCGCCCTCACTCCAGACAGCACGGCCGCCTCCCTCCACCCGCAGCCGACACTTTGTTCTGGGCTCTATGGCATGTTATGGGGGAGAGACCACCCCACCAGCGCTTCTCCCTCTTGCTCTTCTCTCCTGAGTGGTTGTGCAGTTTTGCAGGGAGTGACAGCCTGGGCTTCACATCCTCTCTGCCACATCAAAGGAGCTGTGTGGTTTTGGACGTCAGTAACTTCTCTGATCCTCAGTTTCTCTGTCTGTAAAACGGAGATAATGATACCTACTTCATGGAGTTGTAGTGAGGATGAAACACTCTAACAAAGTATGCTCCATGCAAAACTTGGCAAATAACAAATACATAATAAATGGCGATGATGGCACTGGTGGTGGTGAGGATGATGATGATCTGATGGGATGTGGGTGGGAGGGAGGGAGAAAGCTATTGCTGAGTCTCTAGGTGACTTTCTGAACCTCCATCTTCTCCTCTGTAGATGGAGCTGAGTTCTTTCTGCCCTTCTCTTTGTAGAGAGAACAGGATTGTGAGGTAGGGCTGAGAAGACTCATGTGATGCATCTGAGATGAAGGGCGATGGGGACAGCCAGCTTCACCACCCTTGGCACAGTAAGGGCCATTTTACTTTGTGTCTGTTAGCTCTCCAGCACTTGCCAGCTCTCCTGCCTGGCCATCATCATCACTAGCGGAGGGAGGTCAGTGGCCCTCGTCATCTAGGTGAACCCCTGGTGCCCTGCACCCTGAGGACAGGCCTGTCAATGTTGGCTGGGGCTGAGCATCCTGGATCCCCAGATTCTTGGTCTGGGCAGCTCCTGCTGACATGGCACTGCAGCTCCAGGGTTTCCAGGATGCTGGCTCAGAGGCTCCCACAGAAAACAGTAGAAGATGTGGCTGCCCTCAGAGAGCAGCTCGGGGAGACCTTCCCACTCCACCTCACCTGATCCGCTGGCCCAGAACCTCCTCTTTCCCACATTGCTGGACACTCCTTCTCTTGACATCCTGCAATGGCCACGGGCTGCTTGGAAAGGGCAGGGCCAGATCTTAGGAGGACATCCGTGTCTAGGACCACGGCAAGGCAGTTGTCATCGGGGAAAATACTGAGCAGATTCTTACCAGGATGGGACACTGGGGCAGAAGCACTTTGACTCGGGCGTAGAAAGAGGTAAATTTGGTATGTGGGCATGGCTCAGGGGGAAAGCAGCCGGCAGGTGAGGGCCAGGGCAGGAAACCTCCGCCCAGCCACATCATTGTCCGGCCTCTGTCCAGCAGGCTCACCAGCTGAGTCCAGGGACATTGTTCGTGGAGGATCAAGCTGGCCCACACAAAGCAGAAAGCCTGCGCCTGGCAGCCTGTCCTAGGCTCCCAGACCTGCCCTGGCAGATCTATGCACAGTGGAGAGGTGACCTTTTCCTGCTCACGGGCCTCCCTCAGGGGAGAAGTGCAGACTGACGAACGACAAGGCTGGATCTGTCTCCTCCTTCCAAACGCTGAAACCTGGAGCCCCCAGACTGACCTCTGCCGGGGGAGGTGACGGGATGCACCTCGGCTGGAGCCGCCACCAGCTCATCTCTGCACCCATGAGCTGGACCCCAAGGGTTGGTGCCCGGTTACACAGAAGCCTGGCCCCGATCAGGCTCACTTAGTACTGTTATTCAGACATATGTTTAATAATGGCGAGACCAAGCTCCAGGAGGCCGACAACATGCCTCCGTCACATGGTGGTAAGTGTGCTACAGTCAGGATGTGGGCCTGGCTCTGTGTGGCTTCACAGCCTCCGTGTCCCATCTCCACTAGACCAGCACTGTCCAATAGGGATGCCACTAGCCAAAGGTGGAGCCTACAGGTGACAATTAATTAAATTAAATTAAATGTTCAGTTCCTCAGTCACACCAGCTACATTTCACTACTCAATAGCCACATGTGGCTAGTGGCTGTCATGTGGACAGTGCAGATATGGAGCCTTCCATCTTCCAGAAAGTTCTATCACACAGCACTGTGGCTAGACTGTACTGACTCTCTATCCTTTTTAGCCACGCTGTTTAAATCAGTTTATTCAGCTACAAACTCATCTATTCTCCAAACACCTATACCCTATGTTCCCCCCACCCTGTCCGCCCCCCGGGAGGGAGTGGTAATGATTCGCCCCTTCTGGGAATGAATGGGGACACTGAGGAACACAGGGGCAAGGACTCCATAAGGGCAAGGGGCCAGCAACTCAGGCCTGTCCTCCCTGCCACTCTGCGCCCTCCTTGTCGTCTCTGTGCAGAATCAGGGCCCGGCTGGTCCCTTCAGGGATGGGGGCTGTGGAGCCTAACTCCCTCACCCACCGAGGCAGGCCCAGAGGTCACGCTGCCGGCCTGCAGTAGCCCTTTCAATCCCCCAGCCCTCTGAATAGGACCCTGTGAGCGAGCTTTGTGCCGGAGCGCAGGAGAAAGGGGCTCTGTCTGAAGTCCGGGAGCTGCTCGGAGTGCTGCACAGAGGCCAGTCCTGTGCAGCTCTGCCCAGAGAGGTCGGGGTGAGCGAGGGGGCAGCGAGCTCCAGCGTCACACATTAGCCTCCCTGTTCTCATACTGACTTGTGTGTGTTGGACCCTAATACTCAGTAACCCTATTGGGAAAGGGGGAGATGAAGAACGTTAGAATCAGATGAAGATTCTATACTTTGCCAAGGGGCTTTGTGCACAATCTTACTGGAGTCTTGCAGCCGCCCTGGGAGGTAGGTGGGGCCCCTGTGATCATCCCCATTGGCGGATTGAGATGACTGAGGCACACAGAGAAACTTGCCTCAGGCCACCCCGTTGGATGGTACAGAGGAGGAGGAGATCTGAAGCCAGGTGGGCAGGTCACCAGGTCTTGGAGGAACTGAGGGTGCTCGGATCTGGACTTGCCTGCCCTGCACGATGCTGTAAATGTGGGCCTGTTCCTTTGGGTTCTCCATTAACCAGGGGCTCCCAGAAGGTGGGACCTCGTTCCGTTCCTTCATAGAAGCCAGCGCCTGGACCATGCCTGGCACTTAGAAGGCCCTGCACAGATGTTAGATGGATGGACGAACGGCTGGGGTAGAATGCGGGTGAATGCATGGACAGCAGTGTGACCTGACTCCTGTCTGTTGTGAGGCAGTTACTTGTCTCAGAGAAAAAAGTGGATGCCGGAGCCTGGAAAAGTACCATCTCTATTCCTTCTTTAGCGAGGCACCCGGACAGACAGAAGAGATCCTATTAATTTGTAAAACCAGGCCTTTTGGAACACTTGGTGTTCCCAGACACCCTCAGGTCTTAGGGACGGTCTCCAGCTCTTCTCTGGCCCCTGGGCCCTGCTGTTGGATGCCAGAGGCCCACTCCAGAGGCTGACTTCCGGTGTGGGGTGCTCTGGAGCCTCGTGGGCTCCCTGGCAGGCCCGAGGCTGGGAGGGGCCTGTGTAACTGGAGCAGGAGCTGCGTGTCAGAGGGGACGGGGCTGCACAAGAAGACCTCAGCCAGGATGAAATAAATCTGCCCAAGTCCCCCCACTTGCCTGCCCTCTCCCCCGACCTGCACAGGTTTGCAATTCATCTGCCGTCCTCAGATGCTGTTCCTGCTATCAGATGATGAAAATGGAGATTCGTCTTGAAGAAATAAAGAAGTAGCTCACTTCCCCCCTTCCGAGTCTATTTGAGCCCCCTCCCTCCCCCTTCACCATGTGTTCCTGAAACCTGGGGCTGTTCCAAGTCCTAAATGTGCTGGAAAGTATATCCCTGAGCAGCTGCGAACCCGCTCGGGCTGCAGTGGCCCCGGGTGTATCAGAAACCGAGAGATAGGCAGGCTAACAACGCAGCCCGTTGTTCCTGCGTTGAGAGAGATCACCATCAGCGCTGGGGTTCCTGGGAGCGAGGGGCAGTGAGCTCACACACACACTCATATGCACACGCATACCCACATCCTCACACCCACCATTCGCCTCCTGGCGCCATCCACCCACCTTGCCCACCAGTGTAAACGCCGGGGAGAGGTGTCACATAGCAGGCCCAAGGCCATCACGACTGGCCAGCTGGGCTAGCCTCTCTAAGTTGCCTCTATCCCAGCCTCCTACTCTTTCCTCTCACTCTAACCTAACTGGGAAGGCAGGGAGGGGAGCTGGAGGGGGGGTTTGCATGAAGCCAACTGGAGTAGGACTGTCTCAAGGTTTCCCACTGAGCTGGGGGACTGTGACAGACAGGGGGATGCACAGCCAAAGGGGCTTCTTGGAGCCTGACAAGGTTTTGGGAAGGCTATTTGCGGGAAACAGACACCCTGAGAAAAAGATTTTGCAGGCAAGTCTTGAAACAGGCCTGGTTGTGGAGTTGGCAGCTGCTCAAGGCCGCGGTGGAGTCAGGGGGCCTTTCCATCAGGCCTGATTACAACCACTCACGATCCTGGCCAACTGCAGGCATTAAGTGCCAAGTATCTACGGGGGTCCGAACCACCCACAGAAACTGCCCTATTCACGCTCACCACATCCTGGGGAGGCAGGGGGCAGTCTCCTCCCATTGCAAGTGGACAAACTGAGGCTCAGAGCCTGACTGCCAGGCGCTGGCCGTGACACAACTAGCAGCTTGTTTCCTTAACCCAGTGCCTAACGGGCAGGTCCTTTCCACCAGGGGCCTCCCATGAGCCTGGGCGAAAGGCAGGAGAGGAAAAGGATTACGGGGAACGCTCCCCAGTGTAAACGTATCCCCAAAGCCTCATCCTCCTGTGCCAGGGGGCACGGCCGCAACTCCAGAGAGTCTCCAGGACAGAAAAAGGCCTCGACTCTGAGACTGCTGCCAAGGATTCGACCCACAACGGAGCATCGTGTCACCTCCAACCGTATTCTCTCTCTGTCCCCCATCCACTAGGTCTGCATCCTGCACGTTCTGTCTCAGAAAGCGCTCTCATATCCTGCCCCTTCCTTCCCTTCCCAGAACCATTGCCTTAATTCAAGCTCCCATCATCTCCTCCTGAATTTCCACTATAGCTTCTCCCCCTCACCATGCCATCAGGCCGAAAACACATCTGTGCATGATGCTTGCCAGCTTAAAAAAATCTCCTTATTTTCCCTTATCACCAGACCAAGCGCAAGCTTCTTAGTCACACAAGGCCCTTTATAAAGTGGGGCCAGCCCCAATTCATCCTCATCTCCTGTTGTTTCTCCCCAGGCACCCGCCATGCCAGGTATGTTGAACTGTTTGTTGATGCCCCTGTGCCTTTGCACATGCTGTTCCCTCTGCCTGGAATACCCTCCCTCTGACATTGCCTCTACCCAGAAAACCTGTATCCAGCCTTCAGAACGCAGCTCAAATGTCCTCTAACTCCATGCTCAGTCCTGTGTTCACGCCTCTATTGTAGGGTTTCTTTGAACTGTAACCATCATTTACATATTGCCCATCCCCCTAGACCAGCAGTTCATAACCTCCAGGGTGATTTTGCCTCCAGGGGACATTTGGCCATGTTTGGAGACATATTTTGGTTGTCACAACTTTGGAGAAGAGTGCTACTGGTATCTAAGGGGTAAAGGCCAGGGATGCCACTAAACGTCCTATAACAGCCCTGAGAACAAAGAATTATCCAGCCCCAACTTGTAACAGCACCAGGGCTGAGACACTCCACACTAGAATGTGTGTCTCTTGAGGTGAATTCTTATTTATATCTTTTTATCTCCAGTGCTTGGCCTGAATAGGTATCCAATAACTGTTTTTTGAACAAATAAGTGAACAGACTGTCTCGTGGTTTATATGCTCTCTATCTGTAGCATGTGGGTTGCTTGGAGACCTCTAAGTTAGAACTTAAGGAAGTTGATTAATAGTGAGCAAGCATGTTGAAAAGGATGGAATAAAATATGTACATGAATTAAAATTTGCTTTCAATGCAGAAAAGGACCAACATTATATATCGAATATAATATATGACATATGTATTGAATGGATCTCGAGTTAGGTGTGGACACACACCACATGGCACTTCTCTTTTAATTAGACAGGGGCCTTCGGTAGAAAAGTATCAGGTGAATTCCTCCAATGCATTCACTCGGCAGGAATCAAACCCTTATTGGGCCAGAGGACTTAAGGCTTCACATCCTACATGGGATATGGCCAACTTGGAGATGGGACAGACAGAATCCATGACAATAACTAAAGCTCTAGACACCTACACTTGATGAGGAGAGGCAGAAGGAATTGAAACCATTTAACCTCAAGGAAGTGATGGCTGATGCTTGTCCTAGTAGCTATTTTTCGGTAACACAGGAGGTTGCTAAGTGGAGGGAGTGACCAGCTTCTCTTTGGTGGAAGAAGACCCAAGAAGAAGAAGCTGATGGGGATCGGGGGATGGAGGTTAAATGACTTCTGGACGGAGCAAGTAAGTGAAGGGATGGCAAGAACTCATGGAAGCTCGTTGCTGAGGGTCCTGAAGGACTCTGTTTCCTGCCTCTTCCCTAGATTATATCCCGACTTCACCACTAGCGCCGTTGGAGAGCTGGGGAGAGGGCCGTCCAGGCTTCAGGCCTTGCTTCTAAACTTTCCTTTGAACTGGGAAAGCAGGAAAGACAAGAGGAACTGGGGAGGCAGAGGGCAGGAATTTCGGGGAGGAAAAAAAGGCGAGAAAGAAGGAGAAAGGAAAGCAAGCACAAAGAGGCAGCTGGAGAGACATCAGGAAAATGTCGGGGCTGGAGGGCGAGGCCTCGGCATCTGGAAAGCAGACTGGGGGCTATATTTAGACTGCCATGACTTGCAATAATTTGTGTGAGGGGGGAAAAAGGAAAATGTGAGGTTGGCGTCGCTTAGGGGAGGGAATGAGTTATAAGAAGAGAACAGCTTGATAGGGGAAAGCAGTGCAGGAAGCCTCAGCCCTCGGCCCTCAGCCCTCGGAAAGGGCGTCTGAAGAGTGCGGGAACGTCAAGAGTGAGTGATGGTGTTTACTGAGCCTAATCCAGCTCACGCCCCCTCCCCATACGGGCGCCGGGCTCCCCACCAAGAGTGCAGTGAGTTCCTGGGCATGCCAGCCACCCAGCCGCCCCAGCACCAAGACCTGTCCCCGGCGGTGATGCAGGCAGGGAACTTTCTGGAGAAGTGAGGGCCGAGGCAGGGGCTCTGCATGGGGGCTCAGGGCTACGTGAGCCGCACTCTGTAAATCCTAGGCATTTGTATACATTGCCGGGGCCTTTCTCCAGCTGGATTATAAATAGAGGATTAGTTCAAAGGCAGGCAGCCTTTTAAAGAGATGGTGCTGAGCAAAGCCTGCAAACCAAATACAGTAAAATCTCCCTAAGCCCCTGTTGGTTTATTCCAAAGAGCATATAAGTCAAAGCAACTGCATTTCCCTGGCTGACTAGGTGCCCTGTTGTCCTTGAGGGAAGAGAGGGTTCAAATGGAGCTATCGTGAAGCCTCAGTTCTCCAGAAAGAAATCTGTCGTTCTGGACGGTGTGGTTTCCAGGAGCTAAAGGTCTGCCCTTTGAAATATCACATGTAAAAATTTAATCATTTTGGATGGAAGTCTTTCTAGAAAAAAGCCACATACTTCCCAGGTTTTAAGATAGGATATACTGATCTTAATTTAACATTTTTGTTCTGCTTAGGGTCATTTTTATAAACTTCAGATACTGGGCTGTCATTCCAGTATGTGTGACCATTTGTCTCTATTCCAAGTCACTTCATACGGCTGTGCTTTACGGGGTTCCTCAGTCTGCTCAGGGAGCGTGCCACCTTACCTGTAGTGACCTCACGACCTAACTTCCTTTAGTCTCTTCCAGACTGAGAAACCAGATACGCAAACTCATTAAAATTCTGTGTAAGCAAAAAGTAAATAGATTATGAGTGAGGAACTTAGCCTTTTCTATTCTTTAAGGATCCATCCAGTCTTTCTTAGAGGGTAATACTTCATCTAGGCCTCTGGGGACAGTTGCTTTGAATTATATGCTACTTTAAATAAACCAATATGAGCCTATGCAGATAATTTTGGCTGCTTAGACGTCACTTGGCTCACCTCCAGCTTCTGGTCTGATTTTCGATAGGGAGGTGTCTGGGTAGTTGTGTTTTGGGTGGATGAAGCCTTACTCTAATTTGAAGTGTATGTTCTCAAGGCCCTTGCCTTTGAGGTAACTGGATTTTTTTTCTGCCTGTATTTGAGGCCGGTAGTATGATTAAAACCAGCACAGGAAAAAGACTGTAAACAATGACCCTGCCCACTTGTTCATTAATGTCTCATTTTCTATGTCCTGGAAGATGATGGGGATTTCCGGGCAGAATGCAGAGCAGAAGAGCCACATGGAGCATCAAAAAATGAGAGGAGAGTGACCCAAAGGTATTGGGTTGGGTGTTGGTTCAGGGAAGTGAGTAGAAACTGTGTATTCAAAATGGATGAAAACCGATCAAACCAACCTGGGAGGGCCTAAAGGTCCTTGGGCTGTGCTTGCTATCTTCTAGTTAAGCAGTGAAACCCTTTCTGTGGTTCATCAAATTTGGTGCTTTGTAAAGGCCCCAAACAGTGGCTCTCTCATCAGCAAAGATCAGACATTGGTGATGGAGAAATTAGGCTCCAGCAGGGGAAGTGACTTTATATTCTCACAGGCCAACAAGCCAAGAGGTGACCGTCAGAGGCCCTGCAGGCCAGACCAGCACCTCGGGGCAGCGCTCGGCCAGCACACCTCGAGGCAGGAGGAGTCTCACATTATCTCAAAGGCTGTCGAGAAGCGCTATTATAACTTGCTCCTATAGAAGAGCTCAGTGTCAGACTTCTTTGTTGTCCTATCAGTATCAGGTTAAAAGACAGTTGGTCACTTTGCTGATGATGTTCATCATGGCCAGTCTGCCCACACACTGCTCTGAGGAAATTTGCCCTAAAGAGCCACGTTCTGGAGCACGTGCTCCATCTGCATTCCTCACATGATTGGACAAGGGGTGGTCACTTCATCTAAGGGTGACCCACTTATTGGTGACCCACCAATGGTGATCAGTGATTGGGGTAGCCTGGCTCAAAAATATGAGCTAGGGTAAATAAATCCTTTCAGGGGAATCTTGAATTGAAAATGGAAAGGCTGAGTCGATTGGCAATGTACACTGAAGTTGGAAATGGAGTTGTGGGGTGGGGGCCATGATGTCTGTGTGGAAGCTGACTTTATGGCGAAGTGGAAAGTGGGAGTAAGAAGTGGAGAGCAGAGGTTCAGAGAACATGCAGAACATAAAGCCACTAAAAGAGAGATGTCTGGGTTCCCCACAGCTTGTCTGTCCCCATGAGTTCTGGTTATGCTTGCGTTTCTGGCTGTGGGTTTCTATGAGCTAGCTTGAGCAGGTCTCTATTCTTTGCAAAAAAAAAAAAAAAAAAAAAACCATCATCTGAGACTGCCGTGATCTCTATAAAATAGTTGCTCAAATGCTAGGAGCTCCAGGCTAGATCCATCTTAATATGTCCTTTTGCAGCCTGAGGAATTCCACATCTTTAACTTTTCCTCAGAGGACCCCTTTTCCAAGGCTTTAATCCTTATGTTATCTTTCTCTGATCTCTCCTAAAGATTTCCAAATCCTTCATGTTCCATTGCTGTGACTGGTGCCAGGGTTGCCCCTGGGGACGGGCAGGATTGATTTTAGTGCACACTGCGCTCCTGGTCATCTACCCCAGGACTGCTCTCTGCTTGATTTCCTAATGACAGAGCTGTCTTAATGACTGACACACAGATCTGCTTCTCCCCTAATCCGATACCCCCCCAGGGTCATCCCTGTTACAAAATGTCAGTGCAGGAAGGGGCATGGCGGTCATCTAGCCCAACCCTGTCATTTCAGTAATGAGGAAACTGAGTCCCAAAGAGGCTACATAACTTGCCCAAGGTCAGGCAAAGTTGAATAACTCGCTTTTCCTTCATCTTGTGTGTGTGTGTGTGTGTGTGTGCGCGCGCTTTTGCCATTATTGAGTTTTATCCTACTAGTTTAAAAATTCTTCTTTGAGCTTCAGAGGGCATTTTGAATTGTGCATATTCAAATTCACATACATTATTTGTGATCCTAGGTGACTGATAGAAATAAGTGGGCAGACGTTTCACAGAACTCTGTATATTCTCAGGGTAGAATGAACCTACAAATATCCCAGTAATACTCATCTTTCAGACGACTGGTGTCCCAAGTAGATTATGTGCAAGCTGATTTATTGGGTTAAGACAAAAAGATTGGAATGTCTATTTTTTGAAATTTTAATTCCTAGTATTTTACAATGTATATGTTGCAGTGAATATGCAGACATATGCATGTAAAGTATATGTATATTTACTCTAACACACACATTGTAAAACACAACAAATATATATATTTGGGGGTCCTCAAATTCTTTTGCACATAGGCATGTGCAATCGAGACTTTTTTTTTATTGAGTTCATGATAGTTTACAATCTTGTGAAATTTCATTTGTACATTAATGTTTGTCAGTCATGTTGTAGGTGCCCCACTTCACCCTTTGTGCCCACCCCCCACCCTGCAATCGAGACTTTAACACAAGTCAGAACTTAAACTTTTAAGTTAGAGTTTCTGTTCACCAAAGTGCCATGTAACATAACGTGGTGGGCATTATGTGTACTTATCCTAATTCTGCCTCATGCAATCTCACCAAGCCAGTAGTACTTGTACCTCAAAATGGAAACTTGTAAAGAAAAAAATGGTACAATAATCTTAATCAGTTCTGCAAAATGCATTTAATAAAATTAATCAATCCATCTTGATTTTTCTTTTTTTAAAAACACCTCTTCGGGGCTGGCCCTGTGGTGTAGTGGTTAAATCTGGCATGCTCTGCCTCGGCAGCCTGGGTTCGCTGGTTTGAATCCCGGGTGTGGACCTACACCACTTGGTGGCAGCCATGATGTGGGGGCGACCCACATACAAAATAGAGGAAGATTGGCACAGATCTTCAGGGCTAATCTTCCTCAAGCAAAAAAAAAAAAAAAAAAGGAATGTTGGCAATGGTGTTAGTTCAGAGCAACTCTTCCTCACCGAAAATGAAACAAAAGCAAAACCTCTTAGAAGAGATGATTACTTTCTTAACATGAAAATGCTTTTTATCTTAAATTAAAAGCCAATGTTATTCTTAATGGCACAACATTAGAGGCATTCTCCTTAAAAGTAGAGATAAAATAAGGGTGCCAGCTATCACTTTTACTATATAGGTTTATCATATAACAATCATTTTGAAATTTCTTCCAATGCAATAAGACACAATACAGCAATAAGAAGTAAAACTCCTGGAAAGGAGGTGAATAAAATTAAGTTTCAGTAAAATAGATTAATGTAGGAGACATAAATAAAAACCAACAAGAGAAGCAAATTACGTCAATTTCCTCCAACGATCTGAAAATAGACAGAAGTCCCTTTATATTTAGAATTTTAATACTGAAAGAAATCTTAAATATGTACCCGACCCACAGAAGATGCTCAGAAAATATTTGTTGAATACATGAATAATTAAATGACATGAGTAGGGTCACTTTAAAGAAAAATGATTTTTTCTTTATGTATAAGACTAAGAGGCTCCACAAATCACTGAGAAGGGAAGGATTTTATTCAGCAAGTTCCAAAGAGATTTTTGGGACAACTTAGAGATTTGAGAGAAAAATTAATTTAGAAACTCCTGGCACACCATTTCCAAATAAACTCCATTGGTTTAAAGAGTTAAATGTAAAAAAATAAAATTAAAAGAAGCTACACAGATTTCTAGAAGAATGTATAGATGGCAAGATATCCTTAATCTCCAGATGAGGGGAAATTCTAGACTGAAAGCAAGGGGAGAACCAGGAAAGAACGAGAAGATCTGACCACATAAAGTGTTTAAAGGCTTTTACTTTGGAAAATAATAGAAGCCTAATTAAAAGACAAACAACGAGGTGGGAGAGAAATTTGCAACAAAATGTGAGAGACACAGGTTATTATCCTGTAAGAGTTCATACAGTTTGACAAGAAAAACAAAAAGATAAATGAAGAAAGTCAGGAACACACAGTTTACATCAAAGGAAGTGCAACAGACCAGCCTTTGGAAAGGAAGGGTCAGGGTCATAGAAAGTCAAAGCTTTGTGAATGATCACTTTCCACCTATCCAAGAAGGAATGTTTTGTTTATTTTTAATGGGCTTTATTTTTTTTAGAGTAGTTTTAGGCTCACAGCAAAATTGAGTGACAAGTCCAGAGCTCCCATATACCCCACCCCCACAAATGCATAGCCTTTCTCACTATTAACATCCCCCACACAGTGGCACATTTGTTACAATTGATGAACCTACCTTGACACATCATTATCACTCAAAGTCCATAATTTACCTTCGGTTTCACTCTTGGTGGTGTATATTCTATGGATTTTTTTTTTTTTAGGAAGATTAGCCCTGAGCTAACATCTGCCAATCCTCTTTTTGCTGAGGAAGACTGGCCCTGAGCTCACATCCGTGCCCATCTTCCTCTACTTTATATGTGAGACACCTACCACAGCATGGCTTGCCAAGCGGTGCCATGTCTGACCCGGGATTCGAACCGGCCAACCCCGGGCCGCCGAAGCAGAACATGCGAACTTAACCACTGTGCCACCGGGCTGGCCCCATCTACGGATTTTGACAAATGTATAATGACATGTATCCACCCTTACAGTTTGATACAGAATAGTCTCACTGCCCTAAAATTCCTTTGTGCTCCATCTAAAGTGGCTTTAATATAAATTGAAATATAAAATAAATTCTAACTACAAGAATTACAATTCTTATTCTAATTATATTTCCCATCTTTTAAAGTACATACAATTTCTGCTAAAGGAATTGAGAAGGGATTATGTGGATAAACGTCCCCTTGTTTCCACTGCTGACAGTTTCAACCTAAGAAAGCCAAGAACAGATTCCACACTGTCACAGCCTTTAAAACACTCATCCTCTTACTTCAACAAATATGTGCTCAAGGCATCAGAAGTCCCCTGTTTGCAGGTGATGACTAAGACAGCCAGAGTGAGAAAAATAATACAGAAAGAAACAGTTTGCATATTTTCTATTTACAACTGGGAAATAAGCATTTATTTTTAAATTAATTCTACTCCTGGGAATTCTACCTATGGGAAGGTTGCTAGATTTAGCAAATAAAAATATAGGATGCCCAGTTAAATCTGAATTTCAGGTATACAATGAATACGTTTTGAGACTAAGTTCATTCCTGGCGATATTTTGAGCAATTTATACTAAGAAATTATTTATTGTTTCTCTGAAATTCAAATTTAACTGGGCATCCTGCATTTTATCTATCAATCCTTGCTTATGGAAATAATCTAAAATGCAGCAAGGATTTATGCACAAATCTTGTTGCAATTTTATTGATAATAGCAAAAACATTGAAAGAAAAAATCCTAAATTTCCAACAATAGGAAAATGGGAGGGGGTTTGTGTCTGAAGTTTTTAATGACAATACTTACAATATAAGGTAAAGTTAAAAAACAAGCAGGTATCTCACACCCATTTGGATGACTGCTATCAAAAAACCCAGAAAGTAACAGGTATTGGATAGGATAAGAAGAAGCATTGGAACTCTCGTGTGCTGTTGGTAGGAATGTAAAATAGTATAGCTGCTGTGGAAAACAGTATGGAGGTTCCTCAAAAAATTAAAAATAGAATTACCATATGATCCAGCATTTCCACTTCTGGGTAAATACCCCAAAGAATTGATAGCAGGGTCTTGAAGCCATGCTATTCACAATACCTAAAACATGGAAGCAACCCAAATGTCTATTGATGGATGAATGGATAAGTAAAATGTAGCATACACTTGCCATGGAATATTATTCAGCCCTGAAAAGGAATGAAATACTGACATATGCTACAACATGAATGATCCTTGAGGAGATTATGCTAAGTGAAATAAGTCAGTCACAAAAAGACAAATACTGCATGATTCCCCTCACATGAAACACTTGAGTGGTCAAAACCGTAGAGACAGAAAGTAGAATGGCGGTCTCCAGGGGCTCGGGGGAGGGAGGCATGGGGAGTTAGTGTCTACCGGGTACAGAGTTTCAGGTCTGCAAGATGCAGAGATCTGAAGATGGATGCTTGGTAGCACAAAAACGTGAATGTACTTAAAATCACTGAACTGTACATTAAAAAATGGTTTAGATGGTAAATCTTATGTGTATTTCATCACAATGAAAATAAACTTTTTTTAAAGCGAGATCAAAGCTATGACCCTAAGTACATGAAACAGCATACACAGGAGAGTAACAAAAGCCAACAGTGGCTCTCCCTGAGCACTGACATCATGGGTTATTTTTATTCTCTTTGCGATGTAGTTCAGTATATTCTAAATTCTCTGTCACAAGCGCATAAAGCTGTTTAGTGGGGCTGGAGTGAATTAAGAAAATAAAACAAAAACAAACCAGGGTGTGGTCAAAACCTGTACTATTGACATTTGATGATGTGTCTAGAAGGGTCCCAGCAAATGACATTCCAAGGTGGGGAGAATGGATTAGAGGTGACGCCTCTTCTAATGCATCCCTGCTCTTTAGGCAGAGATTCAGGAAGTAGGACAACCCTCAGGGGGGTTTCAAAACGCAGCACTGGACACGGGCCCTGTTTCCAGGCAGGTCCCCAGGACGGCTTCGAGGCCTCAGAGAAGAGATGCTGCAGATGGTCCTTAAGACGGTCTCACAGAAGGACAGAGAAGGGGCAGAAAGAGGTCGGTCCTGTGACCGTGTGACCAGGAGCGGGCCCTGCAGCAAGGGTTCTGGGCTGGGAAGGGGCCAGACAACACGGCCCTGAACAACCCTCCCCCGTCCCGGAGACCTCAGGGGCAACCTTCATGCCTGAGCACTAAGTAGGTTTAGCGAATGAATTACAATGAAGAGGAGAATGCTTGTCGCATGAATCACGATGCCAGCGATGCCCAGGGCAAGCCCATAAGGCCCAGGAAGAGGAAGGGAAAACAGGGAAACATGGGGCAGAGGAGGAGGGAACAGATGGAGGCAGGTGAGTGGCAGAGCGCCCTCACAACAAAGGGCAGGCAGCCTTGGGAAAGGCTAGTGACTAGAGGAGGCATTGGGAGAGCACCACCACTGGGAGAGGCAGAAGCTGAGAGACGGTGAGGGAGGGCGGGTGGGGAGGCTGAGACCGGATGCTATCCTGTTGGAGGGAGGCCTTCGAGGAGGGAAGCTCCTTTGAATACCACACCCAACACCCAATAAGGCGCCTGGTCCTCAGTAGGTGCATAATAAATGTTTGTTTGCACGAATCACTATGTACTAGTAACAAGTAAAACACTTTACAAAGCAGATTGCTTCTAACCCTTACAACAAGCTTGGAAAGGAGGTACCCATATGCCCAGCTAACAGGTGAGGAAACTGAAGCTGAGACAGGTTAAGTCGTTTGCTCAAGGTCAAGGTGGCTAAGTCTGGATTCAAACCCAGATCTTCTGACTCCATAGCCCATATTCCTGCCGCTGCACCATAGTGGGTCATTAAGGGGAGTTAACGTCCTACCAGGGGGTCATGCACACCTAGTTCAGGGATGCCGTATGTAAAGTATTAGGGAATCATTGCTGGCTGCTTCTTGAAGCCTTGAAACCTGGCTCCGCCCCACCTCTTCCACAGGCCCTGCGGGGGTCAGATTGAAGGGCTCTTTCCCACCGCCCCCTTCCCTGAAGCCTCTGCAGTTCTGACCGATTCTCTCTTTCCCCTCAGGCTGCCTCCTTTGGCTTTCCTTCTCTGACTTCTCCCCCTCCTAACTCCTGAATCTAGACGCTCTCCCTGCTTCCCCATTTTTCACTTCTGTGGCTGACACACATCTTCAGAGCTCAGCCCTGTCCTGTCCTTGTGGCAGAGATGACCACCAGATTGTCATGCCCCCAGAGATGCATGGCCAGGCAGGGACTACCCATCTGGGTGCCTGCATGTGGGTGGGGCGGTGTGACGGAGTTCTGGCCAGTGGAATGCCTGGCTCACGAAATCCTCTTACCGGATCCTCCACATTCTCCTGTGCCAGAAGGATGTCAGTTGCAGGTTGACCCCCAGATCCACATGCTAAAGATGACGGGATCCTTGAATTACTGTAGGAGCAGAGCCCCAGCCCTCAGCCCTGTGCTAAATTAGCTTTCTGTGAGCAGGAAGTAAACTTCTATTGTGGCTCAGAGGTTTGGCAGTCTGTTTGAGCAGCCTGTATGCCTTACCTAACTCCGACCTCATGACCATCGAGCTCCTGGGCTCTCCCCACCCCACAGGAGGCCTCCCGTTCCACTCTCCTCCATACCTTCTTGCCAAATCAACCTTCCTTCAATCTATCTGGGTCACATTGCTGCCTTCCCCTCAAGTCTTCAACAGCTCCCCTTTATCTACAGACTCAAGAACAAGCTTCTGAGAGAGGCATGAAGACCCCATGCTCCAAGCCCCCTGCCCACCGCTTACTCTTTCACATTCTTGCACTCCTGTCAAATCTGAATGCCTAGAGTTGCCCAGATGTATCCTGCTCACTCTCGTCTCTGCTTCTTGTTGTTTTCTATCTTTGTCAAAATCCCCCATTTAAAATCCTTCCTTCTTCAAGATGGACTTTTGGCTCCTCCAGCCATATGGAATGGCTCCTCTCAGAGCGTCACAGCCCCCTCTTCTCTCTCCCATGGGATCTACCAGTTGCTGCCTTGCACTACAACGATGTACACTTGCTCAGCCCTCCTTCCCTCCCACTGCACTGTTGGCTCCCTGAGCACAAGCCTGGGTCTCACTTGTCCCCTCCGGGCCAGGCAGAGGCCAGGTACAAAGTGGGTGCCAGCTTCCCTTCCCCGTCACCCAACAATCCTCCATCTTTCTTCCTGGAGGGTGAGGCCAGGGGATTACAGTGTACACACCCAGCTCATCCATCTTCCTCCTCCCAACACTCAGAGGGCTGACTGGGTGACCTTTTGCATCTGTGGATTCCTCCCCCGCTCTCTCTCTTTTTCTTTTGAAACACAGGGTCTTGGAGCTTGCTCGGAGACCTGGCCTGGCTGGGAAGAAGTTGGCTGCTCAGTTATATTTAGGCTAGCAGAGACATCAATCTCAGGCTCTTTAAAAATAAAGTCCTGTTTCAGCTGGATCCCCAAGCCTGTCCCCACCTACTGCTAACAAGCTCGTTCGCCTCCTCCGGGTCCCCAGTCTTAGTTACAGACCCTTCACGTGGCCCCCACATGTGCGAATGTGTGTTAGGATGTCAGCGAACGGTTGCCCTCTCTGGCCCGGTTCAAAGCAGGGTTTCTCTCCTGTTTCGGGCCACCCTCCTCAGGGGCTTTTCTCTCCTTTCTGTCCCGGGGACCTTGTGATCTTCTTCAAGGCCTCTTCCCTCCCAAACTAGCCAGAGGTAAACCTTGTTAATGGAGGCGATACAGCCTCCTCTAGAGTTTCTGGGTCCTGCACTGCCCTTTCCCCTCAAGGCTGCCTTCATGGCTTCAGGAAGAAGGAAACAGAAGACAGAGACCAAAGACTGAAGCAGAAAGCGGACTGGCCATTGTGCTAGAAAGTGTGATGGGGGCCTTTGAATGAATGCTCCTAGTGCACAGCCTGTGCATGAGCATGTGCATGCATGTGTGCAAGTGTGTGATTGTGCATGCATGTGTGTTTGCGTCTGTGTGTGCACGTGTGTGTGTACAGCACACTGAGGGGATATGAGAAGCAGCACCTGGGCACGCTGGGGCCGACCCCTCGGACTCCTTGACTTGGCTCCCGCAGCCCTGGTTCTTTTCCATCCTCACTGATGAAACACTTCTTTATGTCTTATTCACATCCTGTCCTGACTACCACAATTGTCTCCTTGCCGGGCCCACATGTCTCTCATCACCAATGGGATCCAAATGTTGCTGACAAAATAATCTCACTGCCTTTGTGCTGCAATCACATTCCTCCACTTTTTCAAATTCTTCTCTGTCTCCCATTACTAGGGGAATCACACACACAGACCACCATCTCTCTCTGCTTCTTCACAGCCCCCTCCCCAGCCCCACTCCATCTCTCTCTGCCTTTCCTACCAGCTGGGCTCGTTCTCAGCCTCTTGCTGGTCTTAAGATGGCAGCTCTTTGGGGCCTGCCCAGCATTCCTGGCACAACCTCCTAGTACTATTTATTCCATCAGCAAATGTTTATTAAGAGTGACAGGCACTCTTCTAGGCACTGGAGTGCAGCAAGAAACAAAACTGAGGACAGCAGTCAACAAAGAAAAATACAACAGCGTGTCAAGAATTGTGAGGACTGTGAAGAAAAAGAAAGCAGTGAGAAGGGCCGGTGGGCGACTCTCACACAGAGAGAGGCCGAAGGGAGGCCTGGAGCTGCTCCCCACCTTCCCAACATCAGGGCTCAGGGCCTGCATCTCTAACATCCTTCTGCTCTGCCAGAGGCCTCCCCTCCATCCTTCGCTTGGTTTGTACCATGTTTACCCTGATCTTAAGAGCGGGGAGGCACCAGGCACGACTGTGATGCAATGGGAGACCTGCCGCTATGAACTCGAGGACTCCCTATGGCAGAAGGAACCAGGCGCACGCCCTCAAATCACTAAGCACAGACCCGGTCCTCTTCCATCTCCCCATCCAGAACACAGATGCTCATCTAAATACGGTGTCTGAATGACCACTGAGAGCTCGGCCAGAGTGTCCTGTCAACGTCCGAATTGTGTCTCCCTGTCCTGGAATCGGGGACCCAAATCTGGTTCTGTCGACTCCAGCCAGGCCTCCCCCTCTTCAGGCAAAGTGCAGGGCAGCCCACTGCATGGATGCTCGATGCCCATCAGCGCTGTCTTCACTTGTAAACAGCCGACGGGAAGAGCATCAGAGATAGAAGCTCCGATTAACAAGTTTATTAGCAAGTGAAATGACTAACATTGAATTAGCAGCAATAAAAACTGCTACCACTCTGAAAACAAATTGTTGTCTCTGTGGGTGTTTTCCTTCCTGGGAGGGGAAAGGCTTGGAGGGATAGGAAGATGAAGTCTGGTCTCCGTCTAGATGGGAACAAAGCTGTGGACTGCTCGTCTTTTCACAGAGGCTTGCTGGTAGCCAGCTCACGAGTGACGGCCACGCTGCCCATAATAATCGTCTGTGTCCCCGGTGTCTTAGTGTGGTCCAGCTAGACCCTCCCTGCCCAATACAGCAGCCCGCAGCCACAGCAGACTGCACAGCGCTAGGAATGTGGCTAGTCTGAACTGACGTGTTCTCCGAGCATAAAACACATACCGGACTTTGAAGACTGAGCACAAAAAAGTGAATGTAACTACCACATCAGCAATTTTTATACTGCTTATGTTGAAACGATATTTTTGGACTAAGTAAAATGTACTATTATATTAACTATAATAGACAAATATTATACAAGTAATAATAATTATAAATGAAATGTATTCTTAAAATTAACTTCACTTGTTCATTTTTACCTCTTTAATGTGGCTGTTAGAAAATATACAATTGCATATGGCCTTGCATTACATTTCCACGGAAAAATGCTGGTTGGTAACAGATCTCTGCTTTTTAACACATTAAGGCAGTTACACCGTGTTCAGCGGGAATCGTACCCACTACTCCACTACAGAAAGCAGATGACGATGGAGCAGTTCAGGTGGAAGAGGGGGACACATGCAGGGAGAGGAGGTTGGGGGTCCCGGGAGGGGCGCTGGGAGTGTGGAGGACCCCTATCCATTGTCAGAAGCCTGGTCTGGCTCATTTTTTACTGGACTGCATCTTCCATTCATTTGAAATTGTGGGGAAAATACTCCGAAGAGGCCCCCATTCAATCACCCTAAGTGGAATCTGATCGTTATCTTGGGATAAACATTCCAAATGGAAGGTGAGTGCTGGGAGATAAGGAAGATAAGTAAACCATATGGCCCTGTCAGGCGGCCCCAGGGCCCTATTCTTGAAAGGATTAATGAATCTAAAGGGGGTCATCTCAGCTCTGTCTTTTGAGGAGGCAGAAGCCCCAAGGCCCCAAATAGAGATGTGAGCTGTCCCCAGGCCTGGAGGACTCGCCCTCAGAGCCCACTCTTGCCTGTCCTGGCTCGCCGCCTCTCCTAGCTGTCCGTCCCCCTTCACGGCAAAGCCCTTTGGGCGGTGTAAACGGACCCCAATCTCCAAACAGTATTCAGCATCGCAGCTCTGTGGAGTCTGGAGTTTGGGATCCGATTCCCTACCCCCTTGCTCTGGCAAAATTTCCAGAGACACCACCTCTGCCCGCCCCATCCCCAGGGTGGGTACACGGGAGAGGGGCTTTCCTGGCAGGGTGGGGGTTTCAGTGGGGCTGCTGGGACTCTGGGACTCGGGGCCACGTGGCAGGGCAGAGAATCGCCAGCTGTGGGGGAGGGCAGGTAATACGAGCCCTGGAGAAAGGGATCTGGGGTGGAGGGGTGGGGGAGCGGAGGCGATGGGCTTTTGAGCACGTTCTCTCCTCCCCTGCATCACAAGACACTTCATCCTTCATTCCTCTGGCACTGCCGGTCCTGCACAGCTGTTCTCAGAGCCACAACTGAAGCCTGTCGAAGGCATTCCGTTTAGGTGGGAAAGTGAGTGCTCCAAGCAGAGAGGGTGGCTTCAGGATGGCGTGATCACGGTCACTGAAAAGAATAATCCAAAACTAACCGGTATTTACTGGGGGCTCATTTTGTGCCACTGCCTACCTCGATTATCTCATTAAATCCATGATAGCTCTACAAGGTAGGTGTTATTTTACCAAGGAGGAAACTGAGGTTCAGAGAGCTGATTCACTTGCCCAAGGTTGCACAGCTAGTAGGAGCTGGAACCAGGAATCAAACTCAAGAGGCTGAACCTTGAAGCCCAAGTTCTTGATGCCGACAGCAGCCCAGGACACAATTATTCCTATCAGACTTCAGCAGCCTTGGTCAGTGACAAGCAATTAGCAGACACTCTCCTGCCCACATTTTGTTCAGCCCGAAGGTCACGCGAATGTGGGCAGTTGAGCCTGGATGCCAACCAAGTGAGCCTGGGTTGTGGCCTCACACCTTGCTGGGGGCAACAACCCAAGCTCCCTGTTGTCCAAACCGCCCTGGCCAAGAAGAAGCCACTCCCTCAGCCTTAGCACGGTCACACCTTAGAGAGAGGTGGGAACAACTGGGGGGCAGCGGGGTCCCACAGAGTTCCTGCCTCAGGCTGGCCCTGGCTGATGGCCTCGGTTTGAGGCCTTTCTGTGCTCTGAGCACATCTAAACATTTGGAGGAAAACAAGAAAGCGAACAATAGACGCTTGTGGGCTGGAGGACAGGGCCGACTTCCCCCGGGGCCTCGGCACTGTTCATAAACTGCCCAGCTGCACTCTCACGGTTGGGATGTCACTGGAGCCTGGCTGAATCGCGGCCTTGTCCTCACTGGGGGCCGGCTCCTGGCTCCTCTTCTAGATGGCCGGGGGATGCAAATGCCGGTGCGGGAGCGGGTGCTCAGGGGGAAGGCATGTTTTCCCCGCCTGAATTTTGGGAAATCACACAGAAAAGATGCATCCGAGCCTGGGGATTGTAGCTCTGCCAGACCGCCCCGTGACAGACACGTCTGATCAGAGCTGTGTGCCCCACAGGAAAAGAATCAGCTTTCTGTCGAGTGGACTCCGGGCGCGGCCCCAGAAAGCTCACCCTCCAAAGGACCAGGAGAGTAAGCAGGACTAAGTGGTGCTAGGAGCAGTTTAGCCAGTGGTGGAGAGGGCGGTGGTGCCCTCAGAAAGAGGCCCCCTGGGCATCATGCTGGGCGGCTTGCGGGGGGGGCCAATGGTGGGCTTCTCCGAGCTGCCCCTCCACCCCCAGGCTTTTCAGACAGCCACTTCCCATCATCACAGCCAAGGGCAGCAGGGCAGGGCATGCTGGGCTGAGAAAGAGTCAGTGGGTAGAGGGGTGCAAACCGGAGCTCAGACCCTCTTCTCATTCACAACTGACCCAGTGATGCCAGCCGAGGCCCAGGCAGCTAAATTCCTACCCCCAGGACCCCTAGCCCACTGTGAGGGGCTGACACAGAGTGTCCCCATCTGGATGGCATCTCTGGAAAAGGCTGGAGTGTTTCTAAAGAGGCCGTCCAGACATCACATCACAGTCCCAGACGGCCGGGAGGTCCTCGCTCTCACTTGGCCGCCCTCCCTGGGAAATGCTTTGGATCAGACAGCACTTCTGGGTTGTTTTTGCCTGAGGAAAGTGGTAAGAATTCAGCAAGAATCCCACGGTTGAAGGAAAACTCAGTGGATTTACTTAATAAAAGTGTTTGTAAAGAACCGTCCAGGACGTGTGAAGGGCAGCGTTGCAGGGCTGAGACTGAAGACGCTAGTGTGGGCAAGAAGGTCGCCAGATGAGGGGACCCTTGGGGGCAAAGAGAGAGGAATATAGAGACAGATGGTTTGGCTTCTGGAGAATAAAGAAAGGGTTTTGTTAGTGTCTAAGAAGTTCAAAATGGCGGTGCTAGGTCACCCCTGCAAGTGCTGATCAACAGCCTCGAGCTGAAGAGGTCTTCCTGAGGGTCCATTGCTCCTTCAGGCCCTCAGTCACTTAGCAGACACTTACCGAGGGCTGCCAAGCCTGGATGCTGAGGATGTAAAGAAGCCTAAGAAACCTCCGTGCCCGCAAAGCTCTCCCAGGCAAGCCAGAGATGGTTCCACGGTGCGGAAAGAGCCAGGACAGAGGGTGGGCCGCCAGTGGGCAGTGGAGTGCAGGAACACGAGCCTGGGGAGGGGGAAGTGGAGCTGAGTCTCCCAGATGAGCTGGAGTCAGCCAGGCAGCCCCAGAGGAAGGACAGCTAATCCCGGCAGAGGGCATGAACCGTGTAAAAGCTGAGAGGGAAAGCCTGCCCCCCTCCCCACCCTGAGGGACAGCTGAGACAATGGCTGTGAGATGAGCTGGTACCCAAAGAGGAAAAGGCCAGCCCCACATTCCTGGCTTTGACGCTCATGATTTTCTGTCAGCTGGGCACATGCGGGCTGTGAAAACTTCCTGGTACGAGGACCTCTGCTGAGTTAAGGTCCATCCCTTCTGGCACATTAATTAAAGGCCTGTCCCCGGCTTTGGTGCTGGGGTGGCCCCCACGGAGAATGTGTCTTTGGGACACCCTCTCCTTTCATACCTAACGCTTTCCTAAAAGTCCGCTGGTCTGACACGCAAGAGGCGAGCAGCAGACTTGCAAGTTGTAAGGGATGGTTCTGTTCCCAGGACGCTAAGCAATACCATCACTGTATTTTCTTGACTTCTAGTCTCACAGCATCTCCCTCACCCCACCTCTAAAGAACTGTTATGAAACCAAGGCAGCTGGAGAACTGAAGGAACAAGATCCCTAACCACACCCCACTCTTTGGACCCAGTCTTTGACCATGGATGTCCAGCATTTCATAGACGCTCTCCAGCTTTATTCTTTTCCTTCATAATTGAACACACAGTCCACTGGCTTAAATCCAGCGAGCATTTGATTGAGGCTAAATATTCCCCCACTTTCGGCACGCCTAATGATTTCCATCTTTGTCTCAATTCTGTTAGGTTTACGAGACCTGCCCTTCTTATCACAAGCATCAGCACTTCATTTTTCCATTTTCCACTCATTCTTATAAAATAATAAGGTCAAAATGCAATAAAATATTCAAATACTTGCACAAACATTGTTGAACAGTCAGAAGGTGACGCTGCTGAAATGGAACTCTTGGCCACCAGGCAGGGTTCCCACATCATGGCTGGAAATGCGAGTTCACCCGCCAGCCTGGGAGGGCTTGAAACCAGTGGTTGACTCAAGGGGTCGAGGTGGTGGCAGTGGTGTTGGTCAACAGAGAATGCATAAAAAAGGAAGGTGTGCCAAAGTGCAGTGCACAAGCTGAAGGTCGTCTAGAACGAGCCCACCCTATGAAGCTCCGAAGTGGGGCATAAATCCTGCCTCCTCCTGCCTAAATGGGTAGGCACAGATGTGCAAGGAAGCTGCTGGTGATGGCTTTTCTCCAAGCAGCGTATACTGCGTCACAGACATGCTCCAGGAGACCTTCCAACATCTCCGCATCTGCAGGTGTGTGAGGGGAGAGGGTCGCAGGGACCACCACCCTATTTTACAGCTGGGGAGATTCTGCACACTCCTCACAGAGAAGTCAAGTTCTAGGTCACACTTTCACATACTACTTGGCTGCAGGCAGATCCGCTGGCAGGGGGCTGGGGGCTGCTATCATCTCCAGAGATAGGGGGCTTACCGGCCAACCGCCTGGTGAAAGGACACTTAGTGTTGCTCGCGGAAATTCCTCAGGAGACTGAAGAGTGCCTGGAAACAGACACCCAGGATTTCTCTGCCACTTAGCAACCCTGGCAGCGGAACGTGACTCATGTTGCTAAGCTGGTAGCTGGTGTGGTCCTTGCACACTCAGCAATTCTAGGGTCTATGCTGGGAAGACGCTCCTAGGCTCTCCTCAGAGCTGCCTGGATACCAAGAACTTTTCCCCAGAGCTTCCTACTTTGGGTCTGAATCCTTTATGAGGAAAGGATTTTGTGAGTAAGTGGTAGGTGTAAACCTGGTCTTTTAGTCTACAACTAATCAGCATGTTAGAGGAGAAAGAATTCAACCACGGGTGTCGGAGACTTGGCCTCCAGGCCTCCTCTGCCCTGTCTTTCTGAGCCGCTCTGGACAAATCCTCTCATTTGCAAAATAAGAGGGTTGTTCTATATGAGCTCTCAGCTCTGATACTCAGAGTATTGGTGAAATGAGACAACACGTGAAATGTGAAAGTTATAAAGCATGATTTTAAAAAACATATCTCAGGAAATATTTATGGTCTTCACAGCTGAGAAATGTCACCAAGGCAAGGTAAGTCTGACCCTGAGATTTGTAACAAACCAGGAGGGGCTCCCCATCAGGCCCAGAACAACCACTACACAACTACAAGGCCTTTGCTTCTGAATCAAATCCTGCCAAGCCACTTCGTCCTCCTTCACCGGCCCCGGGTGAAGGGTCACAATTTCCCTTCAAGATTCTGAGGGGTACGGGGACGTGGGTCACAAGTCGGAGCAGGAAAAACTCCTTTTGTTTAAACTTTAGCCCAATCACACTTTTCTGAGTTGCTAAGACCCACATTTTGTGTTTTGCTTTAAGTTTCCAAGGCCTAATCTGAAGGCCTTTTCCCTTTTCTCTACCTTTAAAGAAGAAAATGGGAAAGAGAGGCGGGTTTTGTGATTCTTATTTGCAAACCCTCCCGGAGTGCAAGAGCTCCTCCTCCTCCGCAGGTAAACAGACACCTGAGCTCGGGAGGAAAACTACCTGGTCATCTGCAGGGAGTGCCAGCAGGACAAGGGGGGAGGGGGCAGGGCCAGCATGCCAGCGAGCTGAAGCCTACTTGTGTTAGAACCGCATCCCAGTCTTCACCCACCCACCCTTGGAAGCGGGGGCCACTCCTAAGGCGAAGCCCGGCTCCGCGAGGCCTGAAAGCTGGGGTGCAGAAAAACCCCGCTGATGCCCTCTCTGCAGCATCTCTCGGGCCCCGAACTTGAGGGAAGGAAGGATCCTCCCCCCTCCGCCCCATTCGGGTTGGTTTGCGCTGGAATGCCACGCTTTTCAAAGCGTCTGAGTGACAGGCACTTTCTAAATATGTACGGCGACTGACCGATAAGAAACTACGCCTCTGGCCTCGCGGGTTCGCGCCCCACCGGCAGCGGGGGCTCAGGCCGGCCGGCGCCCGCCTTGTGAGCGGCAGAACCTCGGCACCTCCGTGCAGCCCTGCAGAGGCCCCGTTTCCCAATTTTTACTTTGGGGACTGGCAAAAAAAAGGACGATGAGAACCCCCCCACCCCCACCCCCACCCCCACCCCCACCCCAGCCTCTGCGCCCACGCCCACTCGGGTGACCCAAATGGCTGAGTCAAGTGGGCGAAACAGGAGCGTCCCCGACGGCCCGGCCGCCCCAGCCCCCTCGCCCCTCGGTCGGCCCCACAATGCGCCCTTGTGCCGCGCCTGCAGCCAGGCCGGGGGATTTGGCGCAGGGATGGGGGGACTCGCCGTCAGATATTTAAAACAGAGCCGAGGGAACAAAGCCCGCCTTTGTACACCGAGGACGGCGCGAGCGCGGAGCCGGCGGCCGCGCGGAGAGATGCCCGGCGCATGCGCGCGGCCGGCCGGGCGCGCTGGGCTCCCGAGCGTTCCTCCCCGGGTCTGCGGGGCTCCGTTAACCCCTTCCCCCGCCGCTCCCCGGGGTCGGCCGACAGACAAGCTGGCTTTCATCTGTCGGCCGGTACATGTTTAATTGAAAAAAGAAATACTTGCTGTCCATGTTTCTGTAGGAAGCACAGGTCATTTAAATAAAATGATATACCAATTGGGAACCGGGGTTTTAAATGATGGGGATTTAATGGGACACTTGGGCCGTGTAAAAATCGAGGCATTTCGAAAAGACGCCTTTTTCGGACGCTGGTGAAACCGTTTTGAAAGGACTAGCTTCTGTCTTGTGTGTGCCCGGTGACTGGCTGCTTCGTTTTCCTGTTTACTGTCACTTGGGGTTTGGAAGATACGTTGGTTATTGTCAAGGTCCTGGCTTTTGTTTGGGGTTGTCGGCTGGACGGTGTTTATTTATTTTTTAAAAATAACTAAATGGAAGTGGAGTGTGTATGGTACAAAGATGAGATTGGGTCATGAACCGGGGAATTCAATTAATCCAGTCTATGCACTAGAGTTTCTTACAGAAAGAGAGAGAGAGGAAGGGAGGGAGGGAGGGAGGAAGGAAGGAAGAAAGGGAGGAAGGAAATTAGTTATGAAACACTTTTGGTTGTTGCTGGGGGAGAAGCTTGAAGTGACTTGTGGGGATGGGCTGTGCAAAGTACCCCATCCTACTTTGTACTGGCAATGATTGCCCCCCAGTAGGTAATGGATGAGGGCCAGGCAGAGGCTGGGGAAAGCCAGCTGCAGACTTAGAAGTGAGTTATTATGCTTGAATTTTCTAGATGGATGGGAAGGGCAGTCTCAAACCACCAGGCGAGCCAGAGCCTTCCAAACAAGGCTCCTGGGCCCAAGTCCAGCGAAGTTAGATGGACTGCCCCCCTCAGAGGCCGTGAGGGGCGTGGAAGGAATCAAACGGACATCTTGTGACTTGGATGTTAGGACTCTGTGCATGAGTCCACTCTGCTCTGCCGGTGGACACACATCTGAGGAATTTATGGCTCGCTCTTTTTCTTTCGTAGCTCAATTACCAGGTGGTTATAAAAGCAAAGAGATTTCTATGTGAGGTCATCTTGGCAAGAAGCTCACTTACCATCCTTGACCTCCAGGTCTCCAAGGCAACTGCTGCTGGGACGTCACTGGCACCAGATCATGTCCCTGAAAGGCCACGCTGCAGCAAGGGCAGATAAACAATTTTGCGACAACAGTCATGTAGCAAACTCATTCTCAAATAAGGGCTGGTTACTCAGGATGACGTAAGTGGTTTTTTTCCACTCTCTTCCACACTCTGGCCCAGAATTCTGGGCCTAGGACATAGTCTAAGAATGTATCTCGGCGTGTGAGGTAAGAGAACAGTGTGGGGAGAGAGTTGGAGCAGTACCTTCTTCTAGACACAGGGACAAAGTCTCTTTCCTCTCGGCTTCCCCAGCCCACAGCACATTTCCTCTCCCTGTCCCAGCTCACTACAGGAATTTTATCTTTGTATAGAGAAAGTTGTGGTGGGCAGTCTCAATCTTCCCCTCCTGGGGTCTGTGTGCTGCTTCTTGCCTCTGGAGTCTGGGCTAGCCAGAGTGACTTGCTTGCTTGACCAGCAGAATATGATGGGAGTGACATCCTGGAACTTGCAAGGCGTGGGTACAAGAAGCTTTCTGGTATCTGTCTGGGTCTCTTAAAACCGTCACTCCTGGGACATGCGCTCTAGAAACCAGCCAGAAGTCCAAGCCACAAAGAGAGGCTAGAAATAGGTGCTCTTGTTAAGAACGCTAGCTGAGCTCTCCACCAACACTGCCAGTCTTGTGAACGAGCTACATCCACCTGGCTGTCCAGCTCGTTAGAACCTTCGGATGACTCCAGCCCTGGCTGCCACTTGCTGGTCACTGCAGGAGATCCTGAAAGGAGAACCCGCTATCTGAGCCCAGTCAGCAGAGGTGTAAGAGAGAATAAGAAATCAGTTTAGGCCACGGAGTTTTAGGGCGGTCTGTTATGTAGCAATAGGTAACTGAGCAGAAATGAAATGCTGGATGGGGAGTGAAGAGAGGAGAGAACGCCTGCCCTCTCAGTCACTTTGAGGGGCTTTCAGTCTTTTCCGTCCCCCTGTGTACCCCCAAACCACCCCTCCTTTGTGAGCCATGGCTGGGGCACAGTGCACAGCCTTTGTAGTGCCGCTCATTGTTCATGCACACTCATCTCCTCAACGCGATGGTGGACATCCTGAGGATGGGGCCCTGTCTTACTTGATTCCTACCCTCCCTGGCCCTGGCAGATCCATCAAGCTGATCTTCTCTCCTCATTACAGCTCAGGCTCCCGACTTCATTAAAGATCTGAAAGTCCCTGTGCTGTGAGGTGGTAATGGGTGTGACCATTAAAGCCACATGATCTGTGTTCAAGTCCTGGCTTCACCACTTATTAACTGTGTGATCCTGGGTAAGTTGCTTAACCTCTGTGAACCTTTAGTTCCTTACCAGTAAGAATAGGAATAGTAACAGTGCTTCATCTCAGGGTTGTATGTGGGTATCGTATGCGCTCTCCATAAGGTATAGGAAGGCTCTAGATATGAAACTGTCTGCAAGGTCCTGAGTGCGGTAGTACCAGTAGCTTTTGCTTAGAAAAAACAAAAGGGACAATGAGGGAAGAGGAGGAAGTCTCACTTGGGAATGAAATTGCCCGAGGTCCTGGCTGCTCCATTCACCTGCTTCCTGAGAGCATCACACAGGATCCTTATGACGTTGGGCTGATTTTCCTGGCCAGGCTGCTCACATGCGTCCCAGCCCCTGTGTCCTCGGAGTTCCCACGGCCCGGGGAACGCAGGTTCCCCTTCCTGAAACCTGGGATAGATCGGCCCGCTGGGGGTCGTGCACAGGTAATTGCCTGGTCCAGGAGCCAGAGTACTGGGGCTATGCGGGCAGGGAACTGAGCTCAGGGCATCTCCAGGGCCTCAGGGAGCATTTCAGTTCCGTCCCTTGGCCCCGCTTCACACTCCGGCCCGTGGAGGTGCCCGGAGCGCCAGGAGAGCTGCGATCTGCAGGCCCTGCTCCTTGCTCATCTTTCCGCTCAGCTTCCCCAGCCGTGGCTTGTGTGTTTTCTTTTTCTTCTTCCCCCCAAAGCCTCCAGTACATAGCTGTATATTCTAGTTGTAGGTCCTTCTGGTTGTGCTATATGGGACGCCGCCTCAGCATGGCCTGATGAGGGGTGCCAGGTCTGCACCCACGATCGGAACTAGCAAACCCTGGGCCACCGAAGCAGAGCCCGTGAACCCAACCACTCGGCCATGGGGCCGCCCCTCACCCCGTGGCTTGTTTTTTGACCTCCAGGAAGACTGGACAGATGGGCAGATAGCAGAGGATCTCATACTGAGGAAGCAGTTCTGTGGGCGGGCAGCTGCCCTGCCCATGGGTGTGAGTTACCTTTGCCACATGCCCCTGCAAAGCAGAGCACCCAGCAAGGGGACCACAGCCCTTCCTTCTGCATCCGTCCAGTGTTTGCTAGAATCCCACTTCCTTTTCCAAGCAGCACGTCGTGTGATGTCACCAAATGGAGGCACGGTCAACTAGTCACTCTGAGGATGGAGTGTCCTCCGGTGAGAAGCCTGGCCCCCCATGGGGAGGGTCATCTTCCAGAGAGAATGCCTACTTCACCTCATCTTTCAGGGGCCCTCTTCCTGACCGAAAGGCCGAAGGTAAGTGTCTGGGAAAGGTTCCAAAGCCCTGGGGTTGCACCCCAAAGGAGTCATACATAGTGTAAATCTTTACTCTCCCTCAAGCAGTTTAACAGAAGAAGACATTTGATCCTTCCTTAGTGCATCTCAGTAGTTCAATTTTCACTGTCATCTGAACTCAAGACAGAAAAACAAAACATAAAGCCTTCCTGGGCCTACTGTTTTATCCATCACATTCTATTACCTGCTGAGAAGTCTGCCCTATTAGCATATGTGATCATTTGAGGAACACCTGGTTAGACTATTTAGGTGGTGGCAGCAGAAGGATTGGCTTATTTTTCTCCCCAGATGTAATTCTTTGGGCTCTCCACCCAGGGTCACTGCTAGCCCATATGGCACCTATGTGCAAATCAGAAAAAGGCCCCCTTCCTCTGTGTGGATGCAGCCATACCAGGGGCCACAGCTTGGCATGCAGAGTGAGGACTGGATTTCAGCCCCCACCCACCCTCTTGTACAGTGAACAGCCTACACAACTGTACATGGTGGCCTTGCCTCCACCCAATGTCACTAGCTCCAGTTTCTCTTCTTAGAGAGGTGCTTGCTGGAGAGGGAGAAGGGAGAGGATGCTTGTTGCTGTACGTTAGAGACAGGTTCCTGGAGGCCCAAGAGCAACACCTTAATGTGGGTGTGTTTTGAGGTCTGTGAGAGTTTGGGGCATTTCACAGCAGGGCCAACTTTTCCTGGGACGGAGAATCTAGTCTTTGAAGTGAAGACAGTCCTTGGGGATGGAACAGCCGGTCAGTCTACCCACAGTCCTGCTGGAAACTGCCCTGGATTGGCTCATCTGGATGTTTCACGGGAATTTCCAAGAACCTCTTACCACCATGGCACCAGTCTCCCCTCGCCTCCTCTTGAGCTTCGGTCTGTGGTTAGGACATCTGGGCGCAGGGAGTTTTAGCCCATCTCTGCTTTCAGATCTAAATCCAGTCACCTGTCAGGGGACTGGCCTTCCCCGCTTTGATGAGTCCATTTACGGAATCCTCCATGGTGTGATCCATGGGGGCTGGGGTGCATCTGGAAGACTCCCCCTGGGATCTCAGGGGTCTCGTCTTCCCCGGCCGTGACTCAGCACGCTCCCCTCTAAAACGGAATGAACAGCATGTGGCCTGTCCATAGCACGAATAGCCCTCATGAGGCCACCTGACTTTGAGTTTTGTTAGGTTTTTAGGAAACGGATACGTTAATAGACCCAGCCCCAAATCTTGTAAGCAAACAGGGGCTCTCAGGAAATGTTGAGAGGTTTGTTCATTTCCTGATGCATTCATTCAACAAACACTTACTGAGTATCTACCATGTGCCAGCCCTGTGCTGGGCTCTGGGTGAAGAGGCTGATGAGAAAAATATACTCCTGCCTTCCATTTAAATGCCATTTCCTTGGGCAGGCCTTCTCTGACTGCCCCTCCCCAGACATGGGACCCCTGTCCCAAGGATGCAGGAAACAGCATCACCCTGTACTTGATCCCTTTTCTGTTTGCCCCACTAGACAGCTTCAGGAGGAGAGGGACCATGTCTACATTCATCAAAATGTATCTGCACCAACCCTGGCCCAGTGGGGCCCCAAATAATAGGGGGGGACTGGAGCCATTTGCTCCCCACCTCGTGTCCCGAAGTCTGAAGGGCTCCCCGTCTGTGATACGCCTGTGTTTAGGGGACCCAGCCCTGTGCAGAGTCTAATTCCTAGCAGGGATTCATCTGCTCTGAGAGAGTTGGGACCAGATGATCGCCAAGGTCCCTCCAGCCTCAAGCCAGCGATTTTAGGACCGATGGGGCTCTGGAGGCCTGGACAGTGGAAGGGGGACCAGAGATGGGTGCGGGCCAGGTTAGAGGCGTGGCTGCAGAACCATTCTGGGTGCCCAGGCTCCGGGCCCGGCCCCTCGTTAGGAGAGTAAGGAAGATGTGGGCTGAGAGTGCAGATCTGAAAGCAGAGCCCTCTGTGGGCCCAACGCCGACCGTGCTCCTGGTGGGGCGAAAGACCCCTGGCGGGCCTGCCAGAGGCAGGAGAAGACAGGGACAGGAGGGTGGTGCCGTGGCTGTGGGCCTGCCTCCTGCACCTCAGCGCTCTGGGTCTGGTTACAATCACTGTCACTGTGCACAGAACCCAGGCCACCGCTGGAAGGAGATGAGCTGGGCCCTGGCTGCTGACAGCACTGTTTTATTCTTGCTGGGCCACTAAATCCTGGCTCTGTTGTTCTGTTGTCAATAGCAACAGGAGGAAAAGCAGTTTTCTCTGTGTTAGGAGCTTCGTTTTTCCCCTGTAGGAGGGGCTATCACCAGCCCAATGCCCCCACATGGAGGGTTGATGTCCTGGGCGCCCCAGGGAGGCCTTAAAATCCAGACCCAGGAGGAAAAGGCCAGCTTCGCTCTGCTCTGGGCAAACTGGGGGTGACTGGGGTGGCGGGGGACCTGTGGGAAGGGGGCAGTCAGCTTTTTGAGGATTGGGCTCAGCTGCTCCTCTTTAGTTTCAATGGCTACAAAATATCCGTGGTGGCTGCCTTGGGTAGGCCTAGAGCATGGGGAGCAGAGAAAGAAAAAGGAGGGGAATCAGAAAAGGACGCTCAGAGGAGAAGAGAAGGGGATGGGAGGGGATGAGAAGAGGAGAAAGGTGCTGTGGAGAGCTGCAGTCAGCAGCCTTGGGCAGCTCTTGGGATATGAAGCCAAATTGGGATGACCCCACAGACCCGCGTGAAAAATACGAGTGTCTCTCTGGCGAGGGGCTTCTGCTTCCCGTTGGGGAGGCGCTGCCATCATGGATGGGTGGATGAGTGGACAGACGGACAGATGAATGAATAGGACGAAAACCAGTGGGATAGGATTTGCCAGGGACTGAGTGAGCAAAAAGGGGGAGAAAGAGTGAAGAGTGAGAAAATCTACTGACGGGGTGAAGCCAGTTTCGCAGGACAGTCAACTGCAATGTTGGTGCCAAGTCGTGGTTTAGGGAGGGCCTTCTCCCCTCCCCGCCAATCGCCGTCCTAAATAAACATGCACTCTAAGTGAAAAATATGTTTCCTATACAAACAGCCTGAAGAAAAATCCCCTAGCCTCTGCCTCAGCCAGCTGTCCACCTCTAGGCCCTCATTACGGAAACTCCATAGCTGCCACCGGTCAGCTGCAAGGCATTGTATCTACTCTTGCCGCATCCCTTCCCAGACCAAGTGAATTAGCTGTGGACAGACAGGTGAGGGCCTGAAATGTGATTAGAGGAGGCAGGGAAAGAAGGTTCAGATTAGTTTGAGAAAAGGAAGCGTTCAAGAGCCTTAAGCCTTTCAGCCCCTCCTACTCTGGGATTTGGAGTATTAATTACTCTAATCATGGCAAATCATCGAGTGAATTGTCTCTTCTCTCCCTTCAGCCAAAAAATGTTAAGTATAGGTTTATTCGCAGGAAGGCCCAGTGGGAATAGTTCATTAGGGTCAGGGTCAAGGGTTAGGGGTCAAAGGGTTATACCCTCCAAGCGTTGAACCAATAGTGTGGGCAGCTGGCACAGGTGTGAGCAAGGCTTCTTTCATGGAAGGTCCTTATCAGAAACCAGAGCCGTAACAGAGGGAACAGCGAATCAGATTACAACAGCTCCCCGGGTGGGGGCAGGTCAGAAGGGGTGTCATGTAGAGGCCATAGGGAAGGGGTGCTATTCTTAGGGCTCTGCCACCTCAGGGGCCTGCTGACTCTGTCAGGAACCCCAGGGCTCCTGAGTAGATCCAGTCCAACAACCTGCCTGGGTGCATTCTCAGGGACGTCTGGGTTGCCTTCAATGTCAACAAATAACAGGAAAACACTGGCCTTTTCTCTAAAAAAGATGCAATGTCATGTTCAAGGCTATGTAAGAGTAAAGGTGAGAAGGCGTGATTCCCAGAGAAGTGTAAACCTTACCCGAAATCTTGGAAGGAGCCTTAGAGGGAGATGGCAAGAGAGGTGTTGACCCAGGAGCAGTGGCCCCGGAGGCTTTGGCATTGAGTCCCAGCATGGGCAGGGGAAGGTGCATTACATTTGGGGCAATGGTCAAGTGAAACTCTAGGAAAACCGTCCGCCCTGGAGAGTGACTAGCTTGTCATGCTAGAAACCTCAAAGGGGCCTTCAGTGTCCTTTGGTCAAGGAGAAGACACAGAAGCTGCACTC
The DNA here is from genome assembly GCF_021613505.1 of Equus quagga. NCBI lineage: Eukaryota > Metazoa > Chordata > Mammalia > Perissodactyla > Equidae > Equus > Equus quagga. Next base: position 1,641,411 of record NW_025799647.1, read on the forward strand.
TGTAGAAATAACCTCCCCAGGAAGGCAAGGAGGTCTCATGGGCTTTCACAGAGGGTGGAGGACCATTTCATCTTCCTTCTCTCCGGGCAGGGGGCTGGGGATGCTGGCCCGAGAGGTTATGTGTTCTCATTTATGGTCTTCGCTTGGCCTAACATCTTTCCGAGTAGACTGCCACTAACTCTGTGGTTCTTCTTGCTCGTGGATTTCTTCCACCATACCTGTCTTCCATTTCTAAATCTGTTTCAGCCTGGGGGAGGCTGCAGTGCCCAGCTCTAACTGGCTTTCTTGACCTCAGGATTATCTCTATGTAACACTAACCTTTCAAAACTCGTGACTTTTCCCTCTCTATTATTTAAAATCCTGATCTTTTAACATTTTTCTTTACTCACACTATTCATCTGTCTCTATAGTTAAAAAATAAAAATAAATCTTCTTCAGGGAGTTTGTATCAGGAGGGACAGAAAAAAGCTTGTGTGTTGAGTCCTACTGATCAGGGCTAAAAGCTGAGTAGCGTGTATGAACTTGACCTTGACTATGATCCCAAAGTGATAGTTGTCCCCATGTAAGTGGTCTTCATCTGGCCTGCTGCTCTCTTAGCCCTCAGCAGGCTGTATCTGTTGCTAAGATCTGGAGAGAGACACTGGGATTACCCTATGAAGCAGAGCAGCTAAGCCAGGAATTCCAGTGTGGGAGTAGGAGACAGAAAAAAAGGTAAGAGATGGGGAGAGGGTACTACTTGCCCCAGGGCTGCTGCTGTGGTGCAGCCTCCTGGATTTGAGCTTCCGATTTATAAGGCCCCAAATAGTCAAGGCTATGACAAGGGCAAACTGAGGATGAAGTCAGTAAAGTCACCTGCCTAAGGACATAAAATTAGTGGGCAGTAGATTGTTCACAGTTAGGGGCAGCATCAACAATTCTGCACTATCAGTCAGGGTTATGGTGGCCTAGAGACAGGAGAATTTAATGAAGGGAATTATTTAGCAAGGTTTGGTCAGGGATTAGGGGAACCAACAAAGGATGGTGTGATACTTTAGGTTTAATAACATTGAGGAGGCATTACCATCACTAAATCGGAAGGGTCAAGAGGAAGGAATAGTTACTAGAACCCAGAGAGAGTACCTATAAGGAGAGGGCTGCCTGATAGGACCTGTGACCTTTGGTGGAAAGACAAAACTAGCCCACAGTGATTGGGCAGGGAAGGAACTAGGAGAATAAGTAATCCTCCTGCCTTCCAGTTTCCTGCTGGTCCCTCCCTTTGCCTGAGCACAGCTAGAAACCAGAGGTCAAAGGAGCCCCACTGATGCAGTATAGACAGGTCAGTCCTCTGGGGTACAGGGCAGAGTGAAGTGTGGAGTGTAGACCTAGAGGAGCAAGTGGAAGATATCTAGCCCCCTGGGAACACAGGTGAGGTTTGTTTTTAGAGCCTCCACATTTGCTTTTTCTGTTGTTTCCCTATACTCTGGGACCCCCAGGTGAGTCATCAGTGTCTAGTTTTGGGGCATGCCCTCTCTCACCACTATTTCTTTATCAAAATCAGTTCTTAAGTTGTCTGCTCCTGGCCATGACAGAGCAACAGCATCCAGATTTACCCTCACACCATAAACTCTAGTAAACTAAACAAGATAAATATACTGATGGCTTCAGATACTGTGCAACAGGCAGCGCAGGATTGTGATCCCTGAGATAAAGGAAAGAAATGAGGTAAGCCCTCTGATCACCTCCGTGTCTGACTGGAGACACATTCTGGACTATAGAGCAGGAAAAGGAATCCCAAGCAGAGTATGGTGGTCTTGTGGAGCTGAAAGACCGAAATTGAAGGTCAAGGAGATTTTAGATGGAAGTCGTGGGGCAGAGTTCTAGAAAAGAGGGGGCTATGTGGAAAGAGCCCCAGAAATCTGCATAAGGGTCCTCTTGAGTATTTTCTTAATACTAAGTGTATACACAAAGTGAAGCTCCATAAGACTGGGCAAGGAACGGCCAGGAGCTATAAGCTGGATAATTCACAGTTCACATGGGACTGAGAAATATTCAAATGTCAACCAGCTTGATCACCCAGGGCATTTAGTAGAGACCCCATAAGGGTTCTGCCCTACTAGTAGAACTAAACTATCCCCAAAGAAAAAGAAACTTTAGACCCACTCTAACAAAGTTTAAAATAAGCCCCTAAAAGGTCAACCTTATCCATAACTAACCTAAATGCCTGCCAGAGAAAAGCCCAACACTCTTTAAAGGAAGATAACAAAACACAATCAATAATGTAATTTTTAAAATATCCAACATTCAATCAAAAATCACTAGACTCACAAGGTAGCAAGAAAATGTGACCCATAACCAAGAGAAAACTCAGTCAGTAGAAGCAGACTTGAAAACGATAGAATTGAAAGAGTGAGCATGGAGGCACCTCAAAACAGCTATTGTAAGTAAGCAAAATGTGCTCAAGGATTTAAAGACAGTCAGGAATGGAATGAGGAAGGAATGAAAGACATAAAAAAAGAACCAAATGAAACTTCTAGAAATGAAAAAAAAAACAATATCTGAAATGAAAAGTCAGTGGATGGAATTTAAAGCAAACTGGACACTTCAGAAGAAAACCAAATGAAGCTGTAAGCATAGCAATAGAAATTATCCAAAATGAAGCACAGAGAGGAAAAAGACAAGCCAAAACAAAACATAAAAAAATGAAGAGAGTCTCAGTAACCTGGGGCATTATCTAGTGGTCTAACATGGGATTGGAAAGGAGATAAGGAAGAGAACAAATTTTTGCTGAAATGATGGCCAAAAGTTTTTCAAATTTGACAAAAACTGGGAATACTAGAGACTCAAGAATCACAATGAAGTCCAAGCAAGATAGATAAAGAAAACCAACAAAGAAAATCAAATTGCTAAAAATTAGTGATAAAGAGAAAAATCTTAAAAGCAGCCTGAGACATAGTTTATAGAGGCACAAAGATAAGAAAACTGCAGACTTTTGATCAAAACTATGCAAGCCAGAAGACAATGGAATAATACCTTTAACACGCTGGAAGAAAAAACTGATCTAGAATTCTGTATCCAATGAAAATATACTTTAAAAACAAGGGCAAAATACTATTTGAGACAAATAAAATCTTAGAAGAATTCATCACCAGCAGATCTTCATTACAAGAAATGTTAAAGTTCTTTAGAAAGAACAAAGAACTTTAGAAAGAACAAAAGAAAAAGAGTACTAGGATCTATACAAAAGAAGGAAGAATGCCAGACGGTAAACAAGAGGGTAAATATAAAAGACTTAGTTGCCATTTAAAAAAACTCTTTAAAATATTAAAGCAAAATTAAGAAGAAAGTACTGTGAAGTTTATAACATATGTAGAAGTAAAATGTATAACATTTTACAACAATAGCGCGTTGAACATAAGAGCGTAGCTAATAAATTAATGTTGTAGATAAAATGAAATCATAAAAAAGTACCCTGAATATAAAAAAAAGGCAGGGAAAGATGAAAAAGAGAACACAGAACACATGGGACAAATAGAAAACAAACAGTAAGACAGTATACCTAAACCAAACATATTGTAAGTACATTATATGCTCTTATAATTAAGTGCAAATGGTCCAAATAGCCCAACTAAAAGGCAGAGATTATGAAACTGGATAAAAAGCATTGTAAATGAAACCTATTTTAAATGTAAAAACACAAATAATTTAACAGAAAAATAGAAAAAGATACTGTGTGACACTCACCCTGAGAAAGCTAGATGACTGTGTTAATAACAGCAAAAGCAGACTTGAGGACAAGGAATATTACCAGCGATAAAGACGGGCAGTTTCATAATGAGAAAAATAAAAGTTTTTAAAGAGACAAAAACTGACCAAACTGAAAGAAGAACTAGACAAATCCACAATTATAGTTTGGTATTTCATTACTGCTCTCTCAGGAACTGAGAACAAATAGGCAGAAAAAATAGAAGAGTTGAATAACACTGTCAACTGACTTGACCTAACTGACGTTTTTAGAAAACTCCCCTCAACAATGGCAGAATACGGATTTCTTTTCAAGTTCCCATGGAATAGTCATCAGGATAGACTACAATTTGGGCCATAAAGAAAAGACTAAACAAGTTTTTAAAGTTTGAAATCTCATCACAAAATAATTATATTAGAATAAAAACCAGGAAGATGTTTGGAAAATGTTTAAATGTTTAGAAGTTAAACATTACATTTTAAATAACCCAAGGGTCAGAGAAGACAATGCAAAAATAATTTAAAATTATCTTGAATGGAGTGAAAATGAAGGCATAACATATCAAAATGTCTAAGATTCAGCTAAAGCAGAGGTTGAATGGAATTTTTAAAAATCTTATTAAAAAACATATTTGCTGAGGTATAATTTACATATTAAAAATTCACCTGTTTCAAGTGCACACAACTCAATTATTGTAAGTAAATTTACAGTCATGCAGCCATCACCACAATCTGAATTATTTTCTTACAGTGCCTCAGAAACTGTTACATTGCAAGTGCAATAAAGTAACAATTGCCAACTTTTCTTCTTCAACCCACACAACCAGCTTAATATTTAAACAATTGAGATATAATTCAGATAACATAAAATTCACCATTTTAAAATGTGCAATTTAGTGGTTTTTATGGTATTCATTGTATCTTGCAACAATCACCCCTAATTACAGAACATTCCTCCTCCCCCTATCTCCTGGAAAGCATTAATCTACATTCTGTTTCTATGGATTTGCCCATTCTGGACATTTCATATACGTGGAATCTTACACTATGTAGCTTTTTGTGTCTGGCTTCTTTCACTTAGCATTTGGTTGGAATTTTAAAGTTTTAAATGCTTACATTAAAAAAGAGAATGGTCCATTTCTGACATAGTTACCAAGACAATTCAATAGTGATACAATAGTCTTTTCAACAAAAGGTGCCAAGACAAATGGGTATCTATATGTGAAAGAATAAAGTTGGACCCCTACCTTACACCACATACAAAAATTAACTCAAAATGGATCGAAGACCTAAAAGTGAGAGCTAAATATACAAAACTCTTATAAGAAAACACAGGTATAAATCTTTGTGGCCTGGTATTAGGCAATGGTTTCTTGGCCATGACTGCAAAAGCACAAGCAACAAAAGAAAAAATAAATTGGACTTCATCCAAATTAAAAACGTTTGTGCAAAAGGATGCTATCAAGAAAGTGAAAAGACAACCCTTGGAATGGGAAAAATATTTGCAAATCACATATATGATAAGAGATTTGTACCCAGAGTATATAAAGAACACCTACAATGCAACCATAAAAAGACAAACATTCCAAATTTTAAAAATAGGCAAAGTATTTGAATAGACATTTCTCCAACAAAGACGTACAAATGGCCAATAAGTGCATGAAAAGATGCACAACCTTTTTAGTCATTAGGAAAATGCAAATCAAAATCACAGTTAGATACTGCTTCACACCTACTAGTATGGCTATAATAAAAAAGACAGACAATGACAAGTGTTGCAAGAATGTGACGAGATTAGAACCCTCATATACTACTGGTGGGAACGCAAAATGGTGCAGCTGCTTTGGAAAACAATTTGACAGTTCCTCAAAAAGTTAAACACAGAGTTACCATTTGACCGGCAATTCCACTACTAGATATGTACCCAAGAGAATTGAAAATATGTGTCCACATACACTTATACATGAATGTTCATAGCAGCATTATTCATAGTAGCCAAAAAGCAGAAACAACCCAAATGTGCATCAGCTGATGAATGGATAAACAAAATGTGGTATATCCATATAATGGAATATTATTCAGCCACAACAAGGAATGAAATTCTGATACATGCTACAACATGAATGAACCTTGAGAACATTATGCTAAGTGAAAGAAACCAGACACGAAAGGTCACATATTGTGTATTCCATTTATACAAAATGTCCAGAATAGGCAGATCTGGAGACAGACAGTAGATTAGTGGTTGCCAGGGGTGGGAGAAGGGATGAATGGGGAGTGACTGCTAATAGATATGAGATTTCTTTCTAGGGTGATGAAAATATTCTGAATTAGATAGTAGTGGTAGTTATACAACTTTGTGATTGCACTAAAAAAGCGCTGAGTTATACACTTTAAAATGGTGAATTTTATGGTATGTGAATTAAAATTAAGGATCCGAGGCCAGCCCGGTGGCATAGTGGTTAAGTTCGTGCACTCCGCTTTGGCAGCCCCGACTTCACAGGTTTGGATCCTGGGCGTGGACCTACACACTGCTCATCACACCATGCTGTGGCAGCATCCCACATAAAATAGAGGAAGATTGGAACAGATGTTAGCTCAGTGAGAATCTTCCTAACAAATAAATAAATAAATAAGGATCTGATAGAGATGACTTTATGCCCCAGTATTGATAACAGATAAAGGCTTAATGTGCCAATCTTCATAGGAATATCTGATTTAACTCAGGCCAATCTCTCCCCAAAGGTACAGAAGCTATTTTCTCAAAAAGTCTAGCTCTTCGGACTTTTGATTTTATTCTCAGCTGTGGTTGCTACTGGGCCGCCTCCAACGCCTGAAGAAGCCTGTAGCAGGCAGGGCGGGTGAATTGTATTCTAGGACTTTCCTGCAGCATGAATTCTTTTTAAAGTCCATTGCTAACTTGCTCCCATAGCCAGGCTTACTTGCAAGGTTAAAAGGCGATAAGAGGCACTTTAAAGTTTATGAAAAACGTTTTCACATTCATCGCTCTTTCGATCTGAGGCATTTCAGTTTAAGTGGGGGCATTATGACTGGCCCCTGCGCAGCACAGGCCCTGAACTCTAGCTCCAATTTCTCTGACTCCAAAAATCTAGTCTTTCTTAGAACAACCGACATGCATTTTGGAACAGGTCATAGAGAAGAGGCCTCTCCTGTGGCCCTCCAAGGATGTCATGCAGGCTCTTTAGCATTTAAACGACAGCTTCCACTGACTATCTCCCATTGGACTGAGTTATGCAGACTGACCCCCGAATTAGTCATGGGGAGAGCCCAGAGATTAAATGGTTCGGTCCAGTTGTTGTGGATCTTATTGTTTGTGGATCAATTTTCACTCCTTCAGGGCCACATACACCCACAACATGTTCGAGCATGAACACACACAGACACACACACCCAGGAGGCCTTCTCTCAGCAGTGCTATGACCAGGGCTGAGCTCCCACTTGCATTTCTTTTTTTATTGTGGTAACATATACATAACATAAAATGTACCGTTAAACCAGTTTTAAGTATACTATCCTGAGACATGAAATACATTCACTTTGTTCCCCGTCTATGTCCAGAACTTCATCTTCTCAAACTGAAACTCCATATCCATTAAACACTAACTCCCCATCCCCCAACCAGCCCCCGGCAGCCACTGTTCTACTTTCTGTCTCTATGAATTGACTACTTTAGGTTCCTCATATAAGCAGAATCAAAGAGTATTTGTCCTTTTGCCACTTGTGTTTGTTGGTGGCAAAGGGTCATCTGATTCCAGAGCTGGCCCATGGGACCAGGTGTTTGATGGGGTGACCAGCCCAGGAGAAGGGATAGGAGAGTGCAGAGCACAAAAACAGCCCCCGTCAGCATCAGGGGGCTCTCCCACCCCAACGACAGCTGGAAATTCTTTCTGCTCTTCTGCAAGTCGGGTGTAACAAACAGAAGACTTTTCAAGCCCGGTCCCAAACACAGGAATTCTCCCCTCGTCAGTCTGTCTCCTGGGCCCCATTGAGACAGCTGGACTTCCCACGCAAGCGAGAGCACTCAACTGTGAGGGCCCTCTCCTGGGGCAGCCTGCTCCAGCTTGCCCTTGAAGGAGTACACGAGCTCCTTCAAAGAAATAACTATTTTTCTGTTCCAAGTCGTACAGAATGCCGTGTGGAGGACTTTCAAAATGTCTACGGTTGCTCCTGAGAGCAATTGATGCAATCTGTGCCATCTCGGGTTGGCGTGACAATTGTATTTACTCAGCCCAGTTCTTTGAAATTCATGATAAGGATTTGAGTCTCATGCATGACCCTCCCACTGGCTTTTGTGAAGGTGAATGAACCAATTCCTTCCGAAATTAAAAAACAGAATCTTTCACTAGATTTGACGTAAGGCCCCAGCTAGACTGGAAGCAGGGAGCTCTGAAAGCAAGGGTAGATCTAACAGGTGCTGCGATGTCCCAGGCCAGAGCTGCTGGCGGGGCTGAGCACATTCTGTGCTCTGGGTGCCCAGGCACAGACTATATGTAAACCTTCACTAAGTGAAAAAGCTTAGCTTTCTCTAAATTCCTGTATATGACTTCCATGTGACTACCCAGTGTGGTGGTATCCTATTTGACTTTTACACACTAATTTGTTTATTTTTATAAGGTACATTCCCTCCTGGGAGCTACAAGCCTTAACAAGCCTCAGAAATCCTCTTGCAATAAAGATGATGCTGTGAGGAGGGCAGGAGAAGCTCTTCCCACCTCTGCAGAAGACCCAGCTAGAGAAAACAAGATTTATGGCGGGTGTCAAGGGTTGGAGGGTTAGAAGGAAGATTTAGAGGAGAGGAAAGTGGAAGATTTTTCCCTGGAGACGTTGGAAGATGATGACATCTTTTGCTGAAAAAGGCAAGGAAGCAATTTCCCAGGAGGTTCAGAAAATAGGATTAAACTCGCTGTTGGCTATTCAGTGTAGACCTGGGGGTGGTGGTGGAAAAATAGGCTGGGTGACCTCTGGCTGCTCGTCCAGTGTCTCTCTGTTCTGGTTCTAGTCTGCCCAGTTTGTGGGAGGAAGAGAAGAGTCGAGGACAGCTGAGTACATCTGTGGAGGGCACGTGCGATCAGACAATGGGCAAGTGAGCCTGGGATTCCTTATTTCCCAAGTGCTATACTAGCAACCAGGAGACTAGGGCTGGCATGTGATTCTGCTGCCAGCTAGCATTTAAGACTGAGGCCATTCTGGCCACAGTTTTATCATCCGTGAATTGAGGTAACAGGACCTGATTCAAATGCAACAAACTCTTACTAAATACTTGTAGGCAACAAAATTGAATAAGAACTGTTCTGCGGTCTGCAGGACCACACACTGGGGAGATGAGATACACACACTCACACATATTCGGACACAGTTGTGATAGGAAACAAACACTACTCTAAGGGAGAACGAGGAAGGGGAGCGATTGAGTCTACCTTTGGACTCCCACAGGTTACTCGGAGGAGGTGGGCTATGAGCGAGGCCTTGGGTACGGTTGGATGAGGTGCTGACAGGTAGATATGGGAACAAAGAAGAGGAGGCATCTATGGTGGATAAAACGAGTGAACCAAAAGAGGAACCAGCAACTGGGTGAGTGCAGGGTGGCAAGCTCTGGGAGTAGAGTAGGTGGCTGTGATCCGAGCACAGGTACACATCACATAGCAGGTCCTCAGTCAATAGATGATGGCAGCAGTGAGGATTGGGCTGGAAGGGCAGTCAGGGCCTCTCCCTGGCCGGGGACCCATAAGCAGCATGGAATCCACATGGGTTTCTGAAAGGGAGGTGGACCACTATGATGGGCTCTGTGTCCAAGGGCAAGTGGACCATGGCAGAGGAGGCCCAAAGGCTGAAAGGTCCAGGGGAGAGATGACAATGGCTTGAATTTAGACAGCAACACTGGGGTGGGGAGGGATATAAAAGATAATGCAAAAGAAGATTCTGCAGGCTAGTCAGATGTGCAAGGAGAGGGAGAAGGAGATGAAGACACTTCTGAGGGTTTTGAGCCTGAGCAATGGGGAGGGTGGAGATTCGTAAACAAATCGGCAACCTCAAGAAGAGAGGTGTGTTCAGATCTTAATTTTGTGCAGAAAGGCTTTGCGGTGTCTACAAGGAGTCTCTGTAGAGATTGCCAGCAGGCAGGCAGGAATGTGGAAATTTTGGTAGCTAGAGATTTGGGGCTCATGGAAGTGATGGTTGAAGATGCGGAGGTGGATGAGATAGAGGAGATGCACTGGGAGGAGAGGCCAGCCGGGCAGAGGAGCAGGTGAAGAGCATTTGGACGGAGAAGAGAATGGAGCCAGGCTGGAAGTAACCAGCGGATCCCAGGGAAGGAGGTCGAGTGGTGGGAGGGGCTGAGCCGTGTGAGGAGGCCTGGGGTTGCCTTGCAGGCCGCTGTTGTGAGGAGGGCCTGTGAAATGGCCCCGAGCAGCAGCCAAGGGCTGCCCCAGAGGATAGGAAGGAGAACAAGGCGTAAAGGACCGTATAAAGAGGTTTGTACAGAGGGAACGAGAGCAAAACGATGGTGAACCGAGAGAAAGCGGGCCAAGGGAAGCCACTTTAGGATAAGGAAGACGTGGCCACGCTTTGGGGTCGTGCTTCTCGACTGTGAATGTGCTTCGGATCGCAGGGAATCCTGTGAGCATGCAGCTTCTGACCCAGGAATGAGGACGGGGGACGAGCCGGCGTGGAAGAGGCCAGAGCCACCGCCATCTTGGGCCAAGTGTCTTGCAAAGGAGGCGGGGGTGTCATCTGCTCTCGCCGAGGGAAGGGAAATGAAAGGGTGATGTGGAGGGACTGTGAGGCGGAAGAGGAGATGTGAGGAGTCCCTGTGAAGAGGCCTGGACCTTCTCCGTCAGGTGGGTGGTGAGCGATCTGCAGGTGGAAGGAGACGGGGAGTCTAGGGGGTCTGGGGCGAGTGAAAGCCTCAGGGACAGCGGCCTGGCTGACTGCCGCCTGAGGGCAGGGCGGGGCTCGGCTGTGCTGCGGAGGCATGATTTGGGTCGGCAGTGTGGGGCTGTCCCCTGCAGGGCCTGGAAGCTGCAGAGTGAACGGGCTGTGGACCCTGCTGGGTCCCTCAGGCTGGGCCTGGGGAAAGAAGGTCAAGGGCTGAGGGCCCTGAGGGGCCTTGGTTGAAAGGGAAGCTCTTGAAGGGACGGTGTGGGGCGGAGGGCAGGTGAGAGAGGAGAGCCATTGGAGGTTGCGCCCCGGGCCAGGCCGATCAGGAATTGGGACAGCAGAGCGGAGGCCAGAGAGATGAGGAGGCCCGAGGAGGGCCACAGCGCGGCGGAGCGGGAGGCTGGTCTCGAGGCAGAGTGATGAGAGATGGAGGACCCAACGGCGCCAAGAAGGGGTGGAGCCTGGGGCCTGGCCTGGGCACCGTCCTTCTACCCGTTCGCAGCAGCACCTGTTGGAAGCCGGGACGGCTCCTGGAGGCAGAGGGGGCCTGCCCGGTTCTCTTCACTCAGCTCCACTTCTGGAGGCTCCCTGAGCGAGGTCCCGGCTGCCGTTCTGAGCCCTGAGTTCCAGGTCTTTGACTGGGACATGGAGGCGGGGCATGAGAAGTGACTCCTTCTGTGGCCGGCTCACTGCCCTGCAGCCTGCTCAGGGGCACTCTGCGGTCACCCCAGCCACTTGCAGCTGCCTCCGGGGCCAAGGTCGGTTAAAACCCCATTCTGAGGTCAAGCCCTTAGGTGCTGAGATTCCAGCAGTTTCCGCTTTCCCAGCCCCTGAGACCACCCCCTCTCCAAACTGGGAGACCCCTTTTGAAGCTGGTGACTGTCCGTTGCACACCCCCAAGCCAGGGAACTCTGCGAGGGACAGAGGCCAGGCCGTCGGCACTTCCTGCTTAGGAGGACGAGCCAGCAGCACAGCTGGACACCCGGCTCTCGGTTTGTCCAGCTCAGCTTGATTCTCTTTCTCTCCCTGGTGAGCTCCGGCTTATAGCTGTCTGCTCTTCATCAGCAGTTTATGGAAACAGCGGTGTTTGGGGAGGAAAGAGGACAGAGGGAACTCAGATGCTGTGCTGGTGCCCAGCTGTGCCCGGGGTGGCCTCCCTGGGCACATGCCCATGCTCAACCCTCAGACCCGCAGCCCTTGTCAGACAACCCCACGTGGTGGCCTTTCTAGGCCCCTTGGGACTGCTGATCTCATACCACTCCCTGCCAGAAGCCGCCATGAGCTCCTTCCCTCCAAATCAGAAGCGTCCCTTCTCTGTTCCCTCCGCTAAGGCCTGGGATTTCCTTGCCTGTCAGCCTCCTCTTCCTCCCTATGGAGGTCTTTGCAAGAAGGGGGCTGGAGGTAGGGCGGCTGACCTTCCTTTGGCCTTGTCCTCCCTGGGTGATCTATGGCTGCTCCTGCATTGCCAGCCCCGCTCTTTCTCCCCAGCGCCACCTGGGACAGCCTCTGGCCCCCCTTCCTGGTGTGTGCCTCCTCCACATCCGTCTGTCCGTCTGTCTGTCTGCTCCTCCCTTCCCCGTGCCCCTGGTTATTTGTCCGCAGTGGGGGAGGGAAGCTCTAAAGGATTTGTGCAGAGACCCTGGGCAGAAGAAGATAAATGGAATTTGCAATAAATCCAGGAGCAAAGTTGTAACTTGACTTGAAAACAAACAAAAGGGCCAGAACTGCACTTAAGCTCCGCAGAAGCTCCCCTCCCAGTGTAAACAGAGAAGAGCAGACGAATGTGGGGCAAGGAGCCCAGCTCAGGCTGCTGGCAGGCAGGGAGGGGTCTGGAGCAGGCTGGCCGCCCACTTCCTCTGGAGGGGATGGCTGGTGGGGAAAGGTCTGTGCGGCCTCGTTAAAGCAGAAGGGAGGTGCTGGCACTGCTATTGTTTGCCATACTCTCGGAGGGGGACAGAAAGGTTGTTTTGGGGGAAATGCTTTCTTAGCCTGTTACCGTGCCTGAGGCCCAGCAGACAAAAGCTCAGAGCAGTGGAGGCAGGTGGAGTGTGGCCGCAGCTTTCCCTGGGCATGGAGCATCAGGGAGTTCACCTGGACCTCTCAGCTGGCTCAAGGAGCAGGGTGTGTGCGCCATGCTGGTCCTCCCTCAGACAGTGGCCAGCTCGGCCTGACCCTGGAGGGTTTACTCTTGCTGGACTCTCCATGCCTCACCTAGAAGTGTCAGGCTGCAATGACCACAATCACGATGTATTATTACCTTTTCATATAATTTTAAAGTGCTTCCACACAGATCCTCTGAGGCAGAACAGATATCATCAGCATTTTATGGGCTAGAAAACTGACACAGAGAGGTAAAGAGACCTGTCCAAGGTCGCACAGCAAACCAGCAGCTGACCTAGTTGAGTGCAGTGGAAAAGGTGGATCCTGAGGCACAGTTCCCACTCAGTTAATAATGAGCTGTGTGATGCTGGGCGAGTTACTTAATCTCTCTGAGCATAGGCTTTCCTCTATAAGATGTAAATCCTTCCAAAGGTTAAACAAATCAGCTGTCACCCCATCTCTTTGTGGCCAGGCTTTTCAAAGTCAGGAACCTTAGGGGAACCTAATGGTGTGTCAAGGAGTATACAAAACCACAGTTTGAACATGGCACATCTTTTTGAAGCCTCATTTTTACACTTAGATATTTCTGGAGGAAAAAACCCCAGTCTTTTAAAAAATTGTTGTAAAGCAAGATGGTTATGCTATAGAAGAGGATGTAAAATTCAAACTTTGAAAGTGAAATGGGAAACTTCAAGGCATTTTGTGCTTGCTGCTGTTTCAGGTCCCCCAAGTATGTCTTTGCTCTCTCCTGCAGCCTGGGAACTAGGTGGGAGGGTTCTCTAATGCGCGATTGAGACCCACCAGGCAGAAACCCATACGCCTGGCGAATGTGGGGAGGGTGGGTGGAGGGGAGAGGGGCTGCATTCCCTTTCCTAAGGAGAGAGTTGTTTTCATGGCATCTGACACAGTTGTTTTCATCCCAGGCTTCAGATAAGAGTCACCTGATGAACATTTGAAACACACCCACACCAGGTCCCACCCTGACCAAGTGCAACAGAATTCCTGGCAGTGTGGTTAGGGCTCCACATGTTCGAAGAGCTCCCTGGGTGATGCTGATATGCAGCACGGGCGGGGCGCGCTGACTTACAGTTCAGACTTGGAGTTCAGGGAGCCCCAGGGTGTCCATGGCCATGGAGGGGAAGCAGTACAGACAGACAGCTCCCTACCCTCTACCTCCTGACTCCTGCTTAGACTGGTGGGCAGATGAGACTGCATTCCAGAAGCCCATACCTCCACCTAAAGGAAAGGGGGTAAGATTGGGGGGAGGTGGAGAACAAGATGTAACTTTGTGTGGTGGGGGCAGGAGGGCTCTATGCATTTGGTTAGTGTCCCCCTAAAATTTATGTCCTTCCTAGAATCTCAGAACACTACCTTATTTGGAAAATGGGGTCATTGCAGATGTAATTAGTTAAGATGAGGTCACACTGGGCAGGGTGAGTCTCTGCTCTAACGTGACTGTGTCCTTGTAGGAGGAAGAGAGAGACACAGGGAGACCACCCCGTAAAGATGGAGGCCGAGACTGGCATGATGATGAATCTAAAGGCCAAGGATTGCAGGCAGCCACCAGGAGCTGGGAGAGGGGTCCGGAACAGCTTCTGCCTCAGAGCCTGCAGAAGGCACCAGCCCTACCCATGCCTTGCTTTTGGACCTCTATCCTCTGGAACAGTGAGGGAATACTTTGTTGTTGTTTTAAGCGAAGCTTGGCCAAGCTTGTGGTACCTTGTTAGAGCAGCCCCAGGGAACTGATACAGAGGCTGATGTTAGGAAATTCTTGCTGTAGATGCTCCTCCAGAGACACTTGAGAGAGGAACTGAGGCCCCTGCCCTCAGCCACACGGAGCGGGGCCCGTGTCTGAGGAGCTGCAGTGTGGCTGGCTTTGTGCCTAGGATTCCGTGAGGCTGGAAGGTAACAACCCCAGGGTGGGCTCATTCTACTGAAAAGCTGAGGGGGCAGAGTAAAATGGGACCTGTCCAAAGTGTCAATCTGAAGGTAAGACAAGGACAAAGGAGTCAGTTGATTCATTCATTCATTCACTCACTCACCTCTTACTTAGGGAGCCCTACTATGTGCCTGGCCCTGGGAACACAAAGTCCAGAGACAAGAACCAGCCTGCCCTGCCCTCAGGAAGCTTGAGCCTGAGGGGTTCATGCTCATCAACCAGGAGGTTGGGTCCATGAGCATTAAGATTTCTTCCAGCTCTGACATTTGGTGACTAAAAGGGAGAAAAAGGGTGATCTGGCTGGGGGCCATCACGCTGCCACCAGGGCATTTTTGGGGGCCACTGCTGTCTCTCTGCCTGGACAAGGCCAAGGAGGGGCTATAGGGGATGCGAGCCCATGAGGACGTGGAGCTGGACCCCTAATTTCCTCTACAGGCACAGGTGGTGATGTACACTGTCGGGGACAAATGCTGGCCCTGCCTGACCAGTGCAGCCACTGGCGGGACACTATCTGCGGCGAGACGGGCCTCAGCGGCCACCACTAATTGTACAAAACTGAAACATCTCAAGAATATTTTCAGCCCATTTGCACTTATCAAATAGCACACTGGAAACCCCAGCAATTTGTGTAGGATCCTTTCCAGAATGAGGGAGATTTCACAAACTTGGCCTCATGCAGGGTGAGCTGCTTGGGATTTCAGCCTCAGAGTGGGCCTGGCCTCCTTGTTCCCATTTGCCCCACCTTCTCCCAGGGCTCCAGCCACTCCCCAGCACACCTGGCCGCACCATGCAAGGCAACTCTGAGACAGACACCCCAGCCACAAGATGTCTGTGTTCCTTTGGCTCTTTGGCTTCTCCTTCTTGGCATTTTTGGCAGTTCCACGGTGCTCAGCAGCTGGGCATCTGGCCGACTAAGAAATGCAAAGTTCGGGGCCTGAAGCCGCTGCTGCCTTGGCTGTGGTTTGTCTGAAGCTCCATTTCATTTGGGCTAGAGGTGAACGCTTCCCTCCGGAGACCCCTGCAGGCGGGGTCTGAAGCGAAGGTCAAGGAACGGTCGCTTCCACTGTGGCTGGGTGGCGTTCGTCTGGCACAGACACAGCCTGACAACATGCTGACGGGTGGCCCAGGAGCAGCGACAGGGCCAGCGGACTGGAGGAGCTGCCCGAGGCCAGACACGGCTTACAGGCCTCCCTGCTCCTTCCCGGCCACAGTTGCACAACAGCCCTGACTGTTAGCTCCCCAGACGCTTTTATTAACAGTCCCATGTTACCCGACAATTGAACATAATTAAGACAGAACAACCTTTGCAGTTGACTTTACCTTTTAAGACCTCACAGACTTTTACAAGGACATCCCAGAATGGCTGCTTTTCAAAGGGAAGCCAAGAGATATGCTGAGAGCCCCAAGAAAGAGGGGAACCCCGAAACGCCTCATACTCATAAACAAAATGAAGAAAAAACACATACTGTGATTTACAGTTATAGAAGTAACAGACGGTCACAGAGGACAATTTGGAGGGTACAGCAAAGTAAAAGAAATGAAACAGAAGCCACTCACAATCCCACCCCCGGAGACCACTGTCAGTGTTTTGGGGGATACGTATCCTTCCCGAATATGAAAATCTCTCATAACATCTGTACCTTAGAAATAAAAATGGAAACAGACTTTGACACTACAATTCATAATTTCATAAATAAGGCCCTAAAATCTGTTATATGTCGGATAACTTTGACATAGGGATCAGTAAAAAGAATCAAATTAATTGATCTATAAGCAGTTGAGGGCCTGTTCTGAGTAAGGCATGCCATTAGGTCCCCTGGGGTGTTAGTTCATCTGCAGCACAGCCCCTGGCCTCAAGAAGGTAGAAGGACAAGATAAGTGACACGGAGAGTAGCTTTTGATATTTGCATCCTTGCCTCCTGGAAGAGCTCACCATGGAACCCCAAAAGGGTTTGCCTCGTTGAGCTGAGTGGTGCCCATCACAAAGGCTATGCGTTACTCATTCACTCAACAAATATTTACCTTGTGCTTAAATGAGTCAGAGGAAGGTGTTTAGGTTTTGGAGCTGGAACCATTGGAATGAGAGCAACGTTTAAGGAGATTTATGTTTACTGGCTTACCAGATGGATGGTGTGATGGTTAATTTATGTGTCAACCTGGCTAGGCCATGGGACTCAGAGAGTTGGCGAAACACATCTAGATGTTGCCGTGAAGGTATTTCTTAGATGAGATTAGCATTTAAGTCAGTAGACTTTGAGTAGAGCAGATGACCATCCGTAATGTGGGTGGGCCTCATCCAATCAGTGGAAGGCCTTAAAAGAAAAAGACTGGAGTCTCCTGAGGAAGAGGGAATTCTGCCTCCAGACTGCTTTCAGACTCAGCTGCAACCTTGAGTCTTCCCTGGGTCTCCAGCCTGCTGGCCTGCCCTGCAGATTCAGACTTGCCAGCCCCACAATTGCATTAGCCAACTCCTTAAAATCTCCCTCTCTCTCGTTGGCGCTTTTTTCTCTCTCTCTCTCTCTCTCTGTCTCTCTGTCTCCTATTGGTTCTGTTTCTCTGGAGAACCCTGACTAAGAGAGATGGAGATGGAGAAAGACAGAAGTAGGGAGAACTGGCTACTTAGAACAGGGGAGGGAGACCAGTTCAGCTTGTCAAGATGCTGGAAGGCAGGAACAATGTTACGTGTATATGTTTGTGCCTTTGCGTGTGTCAGTATGTGTATGCCTATGTGAGTGTGTGTGTCTATGTGTCTGTCTGTGTGTATCTGGATATGTGTGCCTCGGTGTGTATCAGTCTGTGTTTGTTTGTTTATGTGAGTATTTATGCCTGTGTCTATATCTGAGTATCTGTGTGTTTGTTTACATGAGTGTGGATCTGTGTATGTGAGTCTGTGTGCGTACCTATTTACTTGTGCCTGTGCGTGTACCTGCTTCTCTTTGTATGTTTGTGTGCCCCCGATGTGTCCGCGTGAGTGCGTATGCATGTCTTTGTGTCTGTCAGGGGGATATGGGCAGGGGATGAGACTGTCATGGTGCCCTAGAAAAGGACCTCTGTTGCTGGATTTTCAGTCAGTTCAGACAGCTTACTGGGAGCAAGAGTGCATGCTGGTCTGGGAACCAGGCAGGAGGTGGACAAGCAGGAAAGCAGGTCCCGTGGTTTGTGGAGCAGGAGCAGCGCACAGGAAGGGAGCAGGAGACCTGGCTGGATTTGGGGAACAGGATGGCCAGAGGTCCAGATGGTACAGAGAGGTCTGTGGGGCAGTTCAGGGACCTACACATGACATGCCTGCCTGGAGTCTGGAGGTTTCATGGGCCAGGAACAGGTTTTTGCAAGGACCAAGCTGGTTGGGACAATAAGGGCCTGTACTGAGGGGTGGCAGTGGACAGGGAGATCTGGAGACTGGGCCCCATGAGGATGGTGAAGGGAAATAGAGCAGGGAAGTGGTTGGGGATGATGAGCGCTTCAGTGTAGACCTGTTGAGGTTGAGGCAACCACAGAATCAGACTTTCAAAGGTGAGTAGGGGGTAGTGACAAGTGTCATGCTCTAGAAAGGACAAGGAAAATGAGGAATGAGAAAAGCCATTGGGTTTGACAATTAGGTGGTCTTGGTCACCTCAGTGGAGGGGATGGAAGCTGGTAGAAGGGAAGGGAGGCAGTGGGTGAACATGGCAGGAAGGTGGCATCTATGGGACCCTCCCATGATGTATGGAAAGGAAAAAACTTTAAGACAATAACATGAGTGGACAGCTGAGTTGAGTGATGAGAGCCCTGTGCATATTTGAAAAAAGATTGAAACTCAGCCATCAAGATATTCAGCCCTGATCCCATTAAGCACTTCCTCTGAGAGTTAGCAAACTGGATATCCTTTAATCATGACTCATATTTATAAAGGCCTTTCTCCAAAGAACTCCAAGTACTCAATAAACGTTCATTAATTCTCTCTCGCAGCCTCCATTAGGGAAAAGTTGGTGGCAGGTATCATCATTATGTTTATAGGCACAGAAACTGTAGCTGAGATGAGAATGACGCTGCCAAGCCAGGTCAGGAAGCTAGTCAGGGTGGGAAGTGTCGCACTTGGCTCTCCACTGCCAGGCCATTCCTAAATCGTCTGCATCTTGCCACTACCCCTAAATTACTGGCAAGGCTTGGTTATGAGACCAGTTGCAGGGTCCGATGCTTCAGAGGGTGGCTGCAGGATCATCTCAGAGGGATCCCCGGGCCAGCCAAGAGTGGGGCTGGGGGAATGGATCTTTAGTTTGCTCAGTCCTGGACCACGTGGGGACCTAAGCAGCTTACTCTGCTGAGTCCTTAAGGGTCACAAGCAAATGCTGAGTCCAAGCAACAACACAATTGCCAGACTCAAGAAAGCATGCGCTCGCTGTGTTTGTGTTTTTTGGGTGCCCTCGTACAAGAACTTGGGAAATACCTCAATCCTTATGCTTTGGAATGTGTAAGATGCTACCATTTGCTCAAGAGAAAAATGATCTCTAAATGCAAAGAATAATCAGGGACAGCCCACTAAGCAGATGATCTGGTTGCCTCTGGTGGTAAGCCTGGGCTTCATCAGGCCAAGAAAGGAAGGCAATCCCAAAAGTCTCCATAGGGGATGTGGTCTGCAAAGTCCCCCAGCTGTGGTCCCAAAGAGTGCAGACGTAGGGAACATTAACTTAAAGTTCGGCTGTACTTGCAGGATTGGGGCTGCCAACGCCTGCTGAGCCCTGTGAGCTGGCGATACTCAGGCTCTTAGCTAATGAGGACAGGCTCTTGTGGGATCAGCTAAGCGGTTCAAATTCCCCGTCCAGTGTTTATGCCACTTGGGCGGACCTGGGAAATTCAAGGGGCCACCGGCATGTTGGCCTAAAGCCAGGGTTTAATTAAGCCCTCAGTCTCCACTGATTCCACCAGGGGCCTGATCCCCCTGAGGCCAGCCAAAGGGGGAAGCATCCTGAAGAGCATTGGATCGGCTTCTTTTGAGTCTTCCCCTAAACCCATTGTTTGAGGAGGCATTGCTTGTTAGTAGGAGTAATCCCCTCAAAGTCACAGAGCAGCATACAGAAAATCAGAGGACCAGCCCTGCACTGGAGCAGCTTAACTATGGCGCCTAGCACGCATGTGGTTGTTCCCACCCCTGTCTGCTGCGTGCCGTGGAACATGGATATTCATGAGGAAAGAGAGGATAGATGGGCACAATCACACTCTCATTTTGGGGTTTCTGTTGAAGAATCCTTGATGTTTGGTCAGAAACTACCAAAAATACGTCTTGTTCAGGAAATGGAATGATTAGGGTTGACTATTTGAATTGGGAGACTCAGAAGGCCTGGCCACCCTGCAGGGTGGAGGCCTGGGACCCACAGCCAAGGACCTCCCGAATCTCTGGGGGACCAGCAGACCCCTGGGAAGGAAGAGGGTGATGTGAAGAGCTTCTGAATGGAGCAAGGACCTGGGACTTTCAGGGAATTTCTGTCTTCTTCTTCTTGTCCTCATCCCTCTTTCATAGCCTGGAGCAGAGAAATTCTAGCTTCTTACGATTAATGTGAAGTGGGCCAACACCAGAATGGGCAATCATGGTACAGACCAGCCTCCTGGTGTGGGTGGCTAAGGGTTAGGATAACGTTTCCATGGAGCTGATTGCTAAAGGACACGGGCGCGCCTTTAACGTAGCTGGGGCTGATCGGATGGAAGATTGTGGGAAGAAAACTGTAAAGTTTTGTCTTCCTCTGACTTTCTTTTTTCATTTGAAGAGAGTAAAGGCTAAGTCCTCGGGTCTTGGAGTCAGATGGCCTGAGGGTGCACCCTGAAAAATGCCACTTGGAAATCTGGTCCCACTCCACTTGGGAGCCTACAAGCCCTGTGATTCCTCTACCTGCACTGGGCCAGCAAGTTTCCCAAAGAGGGCAAGGCCAGATTTCTGCCTCATGGCATCCCGCTTTTGCTGTAGCTGGGGAGGTAGCATGCTAGCCTCCTGGGTGTTTATGAAATGAGTTATGATATATAATGTTAGAATAATGTCTGGCACACAGTGGGTTCCATATATTAGTACCATCATCATCATCATCATTCTCAGCCTGCAGTTGGCTGGATATGGAGACTTGCCCACACTGCCACAGCTCCTGGCAGCCTCGCTATGTTCAAAGAGTGTGGGAATAGGGCCCTGGCCTGTGTCCGATGGTCAGCACTACAGTGGGTCACAAAACAGCGCAGAGGGAGCGGCCGGCTCAGATAGGGCCCTGAAGATGAAAGCCGCCGTGTTCCTGAAGGCCTGCAGCTTCCTCTGCCCTGCTGGGGTTTTTTCTTCCCAGTTCCTCTCAGTGATATCTTAAGAGGCAAACTTCCAGCACTAACAGGAGGTCTTTTGTTCTCCTTTCTCTAAGTGGACTTTAACCCAGTTACGACAGATGAGTCACTGTAAAAACAAACAAATCATAATACTCCATTTTCTTAAAGGCTCTTCCATGCCTGCTGACAGAAAAGGGGGAACCTGACACTGCATGGGGCCTGTGGGGCTTCTCCCAGCCCCAGCCTTCTGGAGGCAGAGCCCAGGAGAACCTTCCAGAACACGCTGGAGCCCAGCACTGTGGAACTGTTCAGTGAGGCTCTGGCTTGTTTAGAATTTCATCTGATTTGAAGTGGTCCAGGGGCTCCAAAGAATTTTGGGTTCAGCACAGTCCTGGTTGGGATTTACACTCCTGGATCTGCCACAAACTAAATTCTAGACTTACCTCCCTTCACACTTAAGTTTCTTTATATGTGAAACAGGAGTATTGGACACCATGATTTGCAAGAGACTATCTTTTGCTATTAGAAGACTCTAGGGCAGGCTAAGGGCACAAGTGCAGCCTGCATCCATTCGATGGAAGTTCACTGGGCACCTAGTTAGGTACTGGGATTATAGAGGTGAGAAAGACCCACTTCCTGCCCTCGGGGAGACAGATATGTAAATAAATGAGTGCCTTCTGATACAGGTGAGCTGGAACATATGTCAAGGGGGTGGGTGGGATAAGAAAGGAGATGACTTTTCCATCCAAGAGTGTTGGGAAAGTCGTCTTGGATGAGATGGCTTTTGAGCTGAGTCTTGAACCTTGAGGGCACGTTTAGCAGATGCTCTGGGGCGAGGGGGCGGATATGGCAGGCAGAGGGAATGAGGGACATCACCAAAGAACCAGACACATGGCAAGTTTGGATCCACCCTGTGCGAGCCCTCTTCATCTTCTTTGTCCGGGCATTTTGCCTACATGCTTAAGTAGAGCTGGACCCTCATTGTCCTGAGAAGGAGCCGTCCCTGGATGAACACGTCACTGGCTTCAGGACCCTGGTCCGAGATGTTTTCTGGGTGCATCAAACATTAAGGTGTGCTTCAGGCCACTAGCCTGGTGGGCTCACTGTTGAAGAGCACAGCAGTTCCTGTTGGATGGTGGTGTACGTAAGGTTGTCACCTACTGTCACAGTTGCTGTGTCTCAACTCCCTGGAGCTAAGATGCAGTGAAACACATTCATGTGTACAATGAAAACATCAGTTCAATTGCCTGGGAAACCCTAGTCATCTTCAACCCCCACTTACAGGTCTCCTTTACTGTGAAGAGCTCCCAGAATCTGTGGGTAGAGTGAGCAGCATGCGTCTTTGTCCTCCCATGGCTTATTCTTTGTATCTTGCTTTAGGCTCCAGCCATAAAATCTGGTAATTTCCCACTTTCCCTGAGTGCCCTCCTCCTGGGCGGTGAGGCTGAGTGGATGTGGACCCCAGACTCAGTGCACAGCCCAGCCTAGCCTCAGCTGAATTCTCTGCTTTGGGAGAACTCAGGTCCCTGCTTCCAACCTTGTCTCTTGGGGTTGGATTATGGCTTTCAAAGGATGAGTAAAAAATTCCAGGAACAAGCTTGGTCTCACTGATAGTAACTGGTTAATTACTTCTGAGAAAATGGAAACCTTGGTCTCCTGATGTGTACAATGACAGGCACAAGAGGAATTTTCCAATACAATAGGGGAATGAGTTTTCCAAGGACAGGCTGACTGAGAAAAGCCCCATCTGACTATGCACCAGTAAGGTGATGTGGCACCCCCTGGAGGGGCAGAGTTGACCAGCTGGAATGGAGGACCAGGAAGACCTTCTCCCCTACCTTCCAGGTGTGTCACCAAGATCTGCCACGGGCAGGAATGGTGACTTCAGGACAGCTGGAACACTTGTAGTGCCATTTCCTCTGGTGAGAAGGGAGATGATCTTGACCGTTCTGCTTTGGGAGGAGGTGGTGCTGGGGAGCAGCTGAAAGCTGGATGGGTTCTTGAAAATCTGTGACAGGAATGGTGTGTACCCAGGCTTGTCTCTGTTCTGCAGCAGAGTTTACAGTGGCCCAACTGTTTCCGTCTGTGAACTCAATCATTACTCCCTTCATGTGCTCCCTGGGCACTCCTCTCCGTGGACACTGTCCTATGAACTAGACAAACAAAGCCGAATTCTCTCAGCTCCTTGGTTTTGTTCTCTCCAACTCCCTTCGCCATCCTTCCATGAGAGGAGAAGGGCCATGGTTCCCCCAGTCCCTTTCCTTCTTATCGAGACAGCAGATTTTGAAAACTGCAAGGGATAGGATGCTGTGAAAAGGCTAGGAGAAGGGATGAATCACCCTCGTCTTTGAATACCCAGGAGCAGCTGTTGCGCTTTATAGCTGTCCTCTGTGAGCTCCTACCCTCTTATTTAAGATCCCTTGGAGAAGCTCATTCCCGATTAGGGAAAAAAATGGTTTTGGTACGATTAATTCCCAGTGTCAGGTGGAAAGGAAACCTCTCCAAAGCTGTTAGCTGAATGGTGAGTAATTCACCTTGGTCATGCTATTTAGGACATCAGCCACTCGAGGCCTCTTGCTCCGTGAGCATTTGTTGTAGGAAGGGCTGAGGAATTTGAATCTCCAAAATAAAATGGAGAATAGACATGGGGTAAGAAACAGGCAGCACATCTGCTGATCCCTCAGATAATCTTTTTTTTAACAGAATTTTTTTCCTGATTTTGGAATAATATATGTCCATGGGAGAAAATTTTTTTTAAAAAAGAGACAGATCCAAAAAAGAAAATAAACATTAAGCCAAATCTTATTACCCAGAGATAACACAGTTAACATTTTTATACGTGTTCTTCCAGTTAGAAAATGTACACAATGCTTTTTTCTTATAAAACTGCTACATAAAACATTGCACATACTGGTTTATAATCTGCTTTTTCCCTTTAATGATATGTTGTGAACATTTTCCCATGAGATTAACTCGTCTTCTAGCACATAATTCTAATGACTGCCTAGTGTTCTATCATACAGATGTTCATTAGCTAATACCCTATGGGCGAATATTTAGGTTGCGTCTATTTTTTCCTATTATAAACAACATAATGTACACACTGGGGAGATGGACCCAGCCTGATCCTTTGTCTTGGTCATAAGTCACTTAGTCCTTCCTCAAAAGCCATTGGTCATTTTGCGGGCCAAAGAAACTGCATCACAGTTGACTTCACAACCCTTGCTCAGAACACAAGGACAAACTTAATCTACCCATGCTAGTGGCAGCCCTGAAAGTTCTCTTAATTCCATAGAATCTTCCATCAATGTTAAAGGACAGTTGTGCTCAATTCATTCATTCATGGATGTATTATTTTAGACAAAACGAGGTCTCTTGACTGGTTCCCCTTTGTCCCTGGTCATCTTGTCAACAAGGAAGGCAAGGTTATTATAATAGCAGTGGAAGCTTGGAATTAGCAAGGTAAATCCGGAGAGGCAACTGGAAGCGTGAGTTCTGGAGTGAATCATCTGTCATTTTGAGTCATCTTCCATGTTTAGTGTTTTCGGTGTCACCGTTCTGCTCCATTAGAGTAGATCACTGTGAGGGTAGTAGAATAAAGGCTGGGGCTCCCAGCACACCGAGGAGTTTACAGAAACACTGTGGTTGGCTTGGCCAGAGGGGGAAAGGCTTAGGCACTGAGCAAACTCCCAGCTGAGAATCTGGGACAAAATCTAGGCCGTTGGTTCCCAGTTCAGCTCAACTTCAAGAAACTCAAGCTGCCACTTGGGCGTGCCTTAGACACCTTCTGTGTCCATTTTGCTGGCCATTTATGCTCAGCAGGAAGCCAGAAAGGAAATGTGCTCCAAGGTGAGGGGCAGGTGTTGCCCGCCTGGGAGGTTGGGTCTGGGTGGGGCAGATAAACCAGTCACCTCCCACGCCATCACCCCCTTCTCATCCCAGTGGCCCCACACTCATCTTTAGCCGCTGATGGATGATGAGATCATGAAGCAAGAAATTCTCATTTCAAGGCAAATTCTAGACCCTCTTGCCATCTTCTGGGGCCCTAGGCTTCCGGAAGAGGCTGGTAGAGGAAGACAAGGAGAATGCGTTTGAGGAGAAGGGTGTGGGAATGCACATGATGGTCAAAATGTGCACAAGAGTTGGAGAGATTAAAAATAGGTGGGGAAGGAACGCTGGCGCATGCACACTTGCATGCACACGCATTCACACACACACGTTCACTCACAGTTTAATGGGGCTTGTGGGAGAGGAAACTGTGGTCTCCAATGCTTATGAAAAGTCTTGGCGCGAGCTCTCCAAAGAGAGTGGGGGTGGGGAGCTGGGCGAATCACAAAATTCCTCCCAGGCAAACATGTTTGTCCCACCTCCAAAAGGCCGGCCTTCTTTCTCAGCTGCTCTAATGTGTCACGAGACACCTCTGCTCAGTCTGACGGTCCCACGTCCACAAACAAGGCACCCCAGTGAGCTGTTCCTTTCCCAAGCCGCTGAGGGATCTTCTAGGGGTTGGAAGGGACTCTTTCTGGGCTGATCCAGCCCTGGCTGATGAGCTCAGCTGTCTCCTCTTCTAGGAAAGCAGGCAGGGCTTCTAGGAAAGATTTACTGCAACAGAACATGGCTGCCTTCCACCACCGCCCCCGGCCACCTCTGTCTTGCTTCCAAGCCGGAGACTGAGGTTGGGGAAGTTTATAGAGAGGATGCTGGGAATAGATCAATATTCCTGTCCTGGATGATTGAGGAGCTGTGCGAAGGCAGCGGAGCCCCTCTTCATGCCCGTAATTGGACAACAGTGGCGCCACTGTAAATGCCAGTCCAGAGAAATTCTCCACTTCCCAGTGCCAGGCACCTGCATCTTGGCCTCAGGAGGTTAAGGAGGAAGAGCCCCAGGCCCGTTTGCTGACCTTTCATACCAAGGATGTGAATTCCCTCTCTGTCCCACCGGCGTTCACCTCTCCTTCCCCTTGAAGCCAACAGGGACAGGCCCTAACTGGTTTCTTCTAGTTTTCTTCTTCCTGCCACAAGGACAACTCAGCCCCTCTTGCAGCCTCTGCCTGTCTCAGCATGAAGGACCCAATGTGATCATAGGCTGATGAGAGCTTGAGAGCCAACCCAGAGAGCAAAACATGGGCCAGGCCCTGGTCTAAGGGTGTCTCATGTATTAACTCATTTAACTCATATTAACTCACTATGATGTGGGCACTGTTATTATCTCCATTTTCCAGATGAGGATACTGAGGCCCAGAGAGGTCCATTAACTTGCCCAAGGCCACACAGCTAAAGCGAGGTAGAGCGAGGATTTGAATCTGGCAGCTTGGCTCTGGAGTCTTGCACTTAAGGCCGCACTGCAGGTGGAGTAACATGGCTCTGGTTCTGTCTGTCCTGCTGCTGGCCCGTATCTGACCTCGGGTCTCAGTCTGACCATAGGATGCTGTCTTGCTCCTGTGTTTGGGTTCCTGCTGTGACCTCCCAGTGTGCTCATCTCTCTAGGATACCCTAGGATGCCCGATTCTTATCATCCCCCATTTCAAGTTCTGGAATCCCACCCTGAGCCCATTCTGCTGATCGTGGCCATGGACCCTGCTGACGATCCCAGACGATAAGATCAACGTCTTCCTCGCCTCTGGGTCCCCTAGTGCAGTGCACAACACACAGAGCGGTTCAACTTACACTTGTTGAAGGAAATCAGTGTCCCAGTGCTCTGTGCCTCAGTTTCCTCATCTGTACAAAAAGATAATAGAAAGTAGAGTTATGGGAGAATGAATTCAGCGAATCTGTGTAACGCACTTGGAACGGTGTCTGGCACATGGCAAGTGCACTGTAAGCGAAGGCAGTCATTATTATCAGTGTAGTTACTATTGTCGTTACTGCTCATGGGTGGAGGAGCATCCTGGGGGAGACTTTGAGCCCTGGGTCAGAAGCCGGGATTCTAATCCTGGCTGTGCCACCTCTCAGATCTGTGACCTTTGGCAATTGACCTAACTTGAAAAGTTTTTAAATGTGTGTGTTATCTTTTAAGTTATCATTTAGCTTCTTTGACTTAGAAATAGTTCTCTTTTTTTGGCTATTTAATTTTTAAAATTTTTTTATTGAGGTAACAGTGGTATGTAACATTATATAAATTCCAGCTGTACATCATTGTATTTCAATTTCTGTGTAGATTACATCATGTTCACCACCGAAAGACTCATTACCGTCTGTCACCCCACACATGTGCCCTGTCACCCCTTTCGCCCCCCTCTCCCCCCCGACCTAACTTTTCAAAGCTTGTTTTCCTGTTTGAAAAATTACATAATAATACTTGTACCTCACAGAGTTTTTTGAGAATTAAATGAGATAATATATACTAAGTGCCTGGCATGGAGAAAGATCTCACTAAATAACAGCAAAGAAATGATTAGTATTACTGTTGTGATTTTTTTTTTTTGAGGAAGATTAGCCCTGAGCTAACATCCACTGCCAATCCCCCTCTTTTTGCTGAGGAAGACTGGCCCTGAGCTAACTGTGCCCATCTTCCTCTATTTTATATGTGGGATGTCTGCCACAGCATGCCTTGACAAGCGATGCATAGGTCTGCATCTGGGATCCGAACCAGCGAACCCTGGGCCCCTGATGCAAAGCGCGTGAACTTAACCTCTATGCCACCAGGCTGGCCCCTGTTGTGATTATTTTCAAACTGGAACGCATGTGTTTAAAGCATTTGGGGTCACTCAGTCCTCTTCTTGTGACAGATGCCTCCCTTTGATACTCAAGAAAGACCTCCTCCCTCCCCTCACCCTTCCTTTGAACACACACCCCCCCACACACACTGCACACACACACACACACACACACACACACATATACACACATGCCACTGCACCTCTGCCTTCATGTTTCTGATGCAATGAAGGCCTGCCAGGTGTCGGGCTGTTGTTCCCCTGTCAGCCCTGTGCAGGAATGAGCTTTGGTTTTTGAGGTCCTAGAAAGCACCCATGTCCTCACTCCTGGTGTGGAGGGGACACGACATCATGGTCATCTCGAAGGAAGGACTTGGCCGGTTCCCTCAGGGAATGGGACCTTCAGAGGACAGGGAGAGCGAGCTTCCCTTTGACATTTGAAAGTCATCTGGCGCCTGCGTCTGTGCCTGGCTGTGCACAGTCCTAAGGTGGCAGGCAGTTTCCCAGGCCTCCATTCCTGCAGCGTGAATCACTAGGGAGAAAAGGAGCAAAGGAGAGTGACTGGAGGACTGACTGTGTTGGGCATCCGGGTGGCTGGCCAATCACTTCCACATCCCAAGGGCTCAGGATTGCAAGTCCAATGGCTGTGTGAGATCCTGAAAGACCCCCAGGCAGAGCCAGAGCCCCACATGGTGGCAGGAACACAGTGCTCCCTGGCAACCGGAGCAGAGCTGCTTGTTGCAGCTGGGTGTGCGGGACCCTGGGGAGCAGCAAAACTGAAGCAAGCAACTCCCCATCTTCCCCAGTCACCCCCCACTCATCCACATGAACAAAGAGGGCCTGGCACCAGCCAGGGGCAAACACCCAGGGAAGGAGAACGTGAGACCAACGGGACTGTTGGTGTTGATTTGGTCTTAACCATCAGAGGGATGTCTGGTTATGACATCACCACATAGTTGTTTCTGTGGAAGTGTCCATGTTGGAGAGGTATTCTGGAGGGATTAATGGATGGAAAAGCCAAGGAGACAGCTCCCCTATTCCTCTTTATAGGTGAACGTGTGACAAGGGAAGCCGACAGAAAGGGGCATCCTGCACACTCTGCTCCAAGAGTGTGGCTGCTGTTCAGCAAGCCCAGCTCCCCTGGCAGAAGGTGCGTGGAGGACCTCATTCTTCTCGCTCCTACTTCCACGTCTTCTTCCCACCTCCATTTCCCGTTGTCCTTGTGTGTGTCAGCCTATGTTGGAACCCAAGCTCATTCCACCGTTGCTGACTTCTCCGAGCCGCCTCCCTTAATCCACCGAGGGGAGGATGTCATGACCCAGCCTCCAAAACATGAACAAACCAGAACCAGGGTTTTAACTTGTTTCAGTAGGAATGAGGGAGGAGAAGGGTCACGAGTGAGATGTACATGGCAATATACCATAATGGGGAGAGAAGGGGACAGTGGCTGCCTGGCCCTTCTCAGTTGGGGGTAGTCGCCTAGTGAGGACTCCATGGGGCTTAGCTCAGCCGTCTGCACACCATCCCTCTGGAAAGGCCCCTCCATGGTGAGGGTGTTGAAGATGGGACATTCTGAGGACTCCACCGTCCCCCACAGTCAGCATCCGGGGGGCTCATTACAGTTTGCAGTAGTTGCCGGTTAGCTCAGTTGTGAACATACCCTGAGAGATGAGTCTGCATCATTCGACACTCAGGTAGAAAGGTGCCAGAGCCCTGGATGCCCTTCGCTAACCCCAGGCAAGGCCCCAGGTGGTGTCAACATTCAGCATTCCGGGTAGATGTGTCTGTACTCCCAGTGGGAGCCCAGAGGAGGAATCCAGGTCCACTCCCCAGTCTTGGGAGGCAGTAAGGGGTTCAGAGTCCCAGGTGCCTTTGATATGGACAGATCTTCTGCTGAAGACCTCAGGTCTCCAGGCTTTCTTTGCCCTGGGAAGCTGACTCTGAGACAGGGGACCCCACACCCTGCAGGGAGGTAAATGGGAAGGTCCCGCCATGCCAGCAAGCTGGGTGGAATCATAGGTGTTGATGTGAGGAGTGGCCGGACCGGTTTCCAGCTTGAGACTTATGCGTGGAAAACTCGTTCCATTCTTCAACAACTGTCGACTCAGCCACGCCTGAGCCTGGGGAGACTGGCTGGCCAGGCAGTTTGAAGAGATGCGTGGCCAGTGCAGCCTCAGCTCTCACTCCATCAGTAAGCAGAACCCTTCCCAGACCCACAGAGCCTGATGGTGAGGCTCTTCATGTCTCACTGGAGGGACAGGCCGGAGACCCAGGGCAGCACGAGTGTTCAGAATCAGCCTCTAGGAGGACACGTCAATCGGTTGCCCTGGGGTGACCTGTGTGGGGACAAGCAGGGGATGAAAGTGGGATGTGGGTGGAGGCAGGGAGGGAGCCTTTGCAATGGGGCTAATTTTGAAGCAAAAATAACTGCCAGTGCAACATGAAGAAATACACACCATTAGCACAAATCTGAATGCATATGGAATGTATATGTGTGTGTGTGTGTGGGTTTGTCACTTGAAGACCTAAGGAAAAGGGGAAAAATGCAAAAGAAGAAAAAAAGAAGTCCTTTCTATCCCTGTAACCATTAGAAAGAAAATGAAGTCCAAATTACATTCAGGGCTGCGGGGACAGAGGAAGAGAAGCAAGAATGGAAAAAACAGGCCATAAAGATGCCAGGGCTGCTTAAGCAGAAACATCTGTTGAAGTCATAAGACTCAGGGCCTGGTCAGGCTTCTAACAAACCCAGGAAGAGGAGAGTCTGTGCTGGATCAGGATGAGCCTCGTCCGCCCTGTGCAGGGCCCCCGGGACCCGCATACGTGCGGAGGAGACACCTTCTCGAGGGCTCAGCCTGGGCCTGGCTTCCAGCAGGAGAGGAAAGAGGGAGAGGGCGGGAGAGACGTCCCCAGGTCAGGAGGGGCCCCTAGCAACGCTGGGGGCAGGGATGTGACAGAAGTTGGAGCGCGTGTTTATTTAAAGCTTTAACTCACTGGGGTAGCCTGGGGAGCCACATGCCTCCACTCCTGCAGCTAAAGCAAGAAAAAATGAAGGTGGGGGAGGGGAGGGTCAGTTGCTGACCTGCACCGGAGCGGGGAGGCTGGGCTTGCTGTTTGCAAATGGAGCCACTCTCTTATTTGTGATTTTCCACTTAGGCCAATGGTCTAAGGCCTATCTCTTCTGACAACCACAAGAATGGCAGCCATATGCCACTTTCTGTACCCCATTCCTTATAAGTACCACCTCATTTAATCCTCCAGCCATCCCATCATCCCCAGAATGGGCAGAGACTTGCGTGGCATCTTCAGGGAGGTTCTCCTACTAGTATTATGATCCTAGGAGGAAACTGAGGCTTAGCGAGGTTAAACGACTCGCCCAGGTCACCAGCCGTCTCATTCCAAGGAACACCCAGGGGCTGTCCCTCCTCTTTCCCCCAAAACGAATTTGAAAAGCAGCCTCAGCCAAGCGCCGCTGGGAGAGCAGCTCTGCTAAACAAGCCCAGCGATCGTGGAGACCACGAGGTCCCCACAGACCTGTGGCTTGTCTGTCTCGGTGCTTGGTTACATTAGCCCTGGAGAGTAGAGGGAGCTACAGCTACAGAACACACCACACAAAACAAAGGGAAGGGGGTTCGTGCCCCAACCCCACGGCAACGGAATCCTATCGTCTGGCAAGGAAACACAGAAATGGTAAAAGAAATGAAATCCAGACTCCATACTACTTGCTTGTGGGAAACGGTCACAGTGCCGTTTATAAGGCTCCACTACCAGTCAGATGCTGTGTCGCCTCTTCCTAGAAGCCCCGCCCCACGACCTGGCCCTGCCCGTCCACACTCATTCAGTTCCTGTGCCCACAGCTCCACCCTCCCAGGAGGGCACTCGGGACCCTTATTTCCCACGTAAGGAGACTGGGGATGAAAGGCAACGACTGTTGGCTTCAGGGTTCATAGCCAGGGGTCTGTAAATGCCCCCAGAAAATGCAAAAGTGAAATAGCAAGAGGGCTGGCCGAAGTCCCATCTCCTGGGTAGCTTGCTTGGGAAGGAAGCAGCTCCGTGCTGCTAACATTTCCCAGGGTGGGAGCCTACGGGTGCCGGGCCCATGCCTCATATCACCCTTTATGATGGGCAATATCACCTCCGCTTTAACCGAGAGGAAACTGAAGCTCAGAGAGGGTGCTTAACTTACCTGACATCACCAGCTACTGAGTGACAGAGCTGGAATTAGAATCCACAAGGAAGCACCCGTATGTTCTTAACTGTGCTCCAGTGCGTCTCCGACTCTAATGTGCCTCTGATCACCAGGCCATCTTGCTAAAGCATGTTCCCTAATTCAGCAGGGGCCTGAGAGTCTGTGTCAGTACCCAGCTCCCGGGTGATGGCCGTGCTGCAGACCCCAAGATGATACTCTGAGGAGCGAGAGTCTACACTCCACTACCTTCTTGAACCCATGCTTAACTGTGTCATTGGGGCTGGCATGTCTCTTCCTCTCAGATACAGCTTTGCCACCAGGACGGATTGAAAAACCACTCACGCAGCCCAGTCAGCTATGCTATGCATCTAATTATTGTTAACTCCTCCCTGTGACTTGGCTGAGTGTTGAAAACCCCAGCATCAGCTTTGGGTAAGAGAGGCTGGCAGCGGCCTGCTTCAGGGAGGCCACAGCGGATGGCGGGGGACGGCTGCTCCCCCAGGGCTGGGATAAGATTTGATACGATTCTGTATCTTGGGGAGAATCTATGTGATGAAATCTCCCCCAGTTGGCCTCTCCCATGAGCTGACAGGCATTTCCTGCTCAGATCAGCAGAGGAACTCGGGGTTTGCTCCTCTAGGGCCAATCTTGGAGGGAAAAGGAGCAAAAAGCAAGAAGGCAGGAGCTGCCTTTGTCTGAGCCCAGACGACTTGGGTCCCTGGTTCTGCTCCATTTGTAGCTGGCTTTTTGGTTGCGGTCCCTGTGGCTGGCTTGAGGGCTCTGAGCATAGATCCTTCAGGAGGGCTGGGGTGACCTGCATTCCACAGAAAGGAGGGGCTGGGAGAGGCTCAGGCTCAGGTTTGCTCAGGAACACAAAGACGGGCTAGAAAGACAACCCAGAAAACCCAGCCCTGTGGCCCCCTGACAACTCTCCCTCTTCCAACAAACGTTGCTGAGGGCCTCCTGTGCGCAGGTGCTGTGCTGACACTGGCATGCAGCTGAGACCAGGATTCCCTGGCTGTGGCCCCACAGAGCTCACAGCTAGAGGGAGCTGACTTTTAAACAGATAACTGGACTTCCATGGAGTAAATGCAGAGAAAGGCGGTGCCTGCGATGTTGGGCTTACAGGCTCAGATTCCCTACCTGCCCCTGCCGATCATGCAACCTGGCTCTCTTTTCTCCAAGGTAAAACCATCACCTCTTTGGGATGACTCGCCCACTCTCACACTGCCTTGCCTTTGGTCTCCCTTTCTCCCCTTCCCAGCCTCCACCTCCCCTGACACCACCCTTTTAGAACCCACTGCACACCTTAGTGAAACCAGAGACACACACGGGCTTATGCTTCAGTGGGCATCTGGAACTTATCAGCACAGCAACTGGCGAGGTCGTTCCATGGGAATTCTGCAAATGTTTTGCCTTGGTCAAGAATAAAGGTGTGCATGGAGGGGAAAGGTCAGGTCAGATGGGGAGGAGGCAAGAGTCAAGGCTGGGTGTGCAGAACGGATGAGGAATTGGAACTGGAGTGCTGCTGCCGTCTGGTTACTCAGGGCTTGGCACCACCCAGCCTCCAACAGTCCTGGGGCAAATCGCTGCCCTTGGAGCAGGATGACCGTGGCTGTCTCTCCACACCAGCCGCAGAGGGCTGGGATCATAGTTGTTTTCCCCCTTATTCGTCTTCCCTTCCCCGGGCTAGGAGGTGATGGGCTGAGGGGAGAGGGTTTGGAGGAAGGCCGACTGCAGCTGATTCACTATGAAAGGAAACGCATAACGTGCTGTGGACGCTTTGCAAGGCGTGATGGGATCTGCAGCAGATGAGCAGTTGCCTTGGCGACGCTAATGAAAAGCAGGCCTTGGGGGAGGTCCGAGAGCCCCCGTGGGCTGAGCTATCCCCTCTCTGTTGCTCCCCTCGCCTCCCCACCACCAGCCTCAGATCAAACTCCCCAAATATTTATAAAATCTCTACCAGAAACAGAGAAAATCAGCCGCCCAGCCAGGCGTCTGCCCACGTCCTTCCGGAGCTGCTCGGGTGACACTCTCCAACGTGGCTCATTATTCTCTTTTTCTTCCTTGCAGTGAGCAGGGCGACCAGAGAAGGAGGGAGGGGAAAAAAGTGTTTGTTCTGCCTTATTCTGGCTGATTTTTGAATGGGGGAGTTTACGGGCCTTATTTTGAGCAGGTCACCCTGTCCCTAGTCACTCCCAGCCCCTTGGCCCCCTGTCTGTTTTTTGCTTGTTCCCTCCCTCTGTTAAAGCTGGGCTCCAACCTAGACCCTCCGCTGGGTTACTCCTTGGCTGCCTACTCAGCCTCCTGCACTCTGTGGCCCACCAGCCTCCTACCTGGGGCTTCTTGTTGGCCCCTGGGAAAGTCAGAGGGGACACTGCTAAGATGCTCTCTGTGCTTCCAGAATGAAAATACAAGGGACCATGGGG
This sequence comes from Equus quagga, assembly GCF_021613505.1. Lineage (NCBI taxonomy): Eukaryota > Metazoa > Chordata > Mammalia > Perissodactyla > Equidae > Equus > Equus quagga. The sequence continues at coordinate 1,675,614 of NW_025799647.1, forward strand.
ACAAGCAGCAGGAGGAGCTGGCGCCCTGCCACAGTGGAGCAGGAATTGGGCTTATTCTCCTTGAATTAAAGGGGATACATTGGGGAATCAGAGCTGGTCTGAGAAAATCTGGGTGACCTTTGCTAATCACTTTTTTCCTGGGTGGTTATTAAAATGGAGAGCAAAGAACTTGAAAAACAGGGTGTACAGAGGTGGGCTGCAGCTCTGGGTTCTCTCCTGTTAGTAGGTGGGAGGCACCATTTGCCCAACCGATGCGTCTATCAGGGGCTTGCCCTCATGGCCTCCCATTCTGCGGGTGACACAGACTTCCACGGAGAGAGGCAGCAGGCGCTGTGGGGAAGTCCTGGGTTGGGTCAGGAGGGTTGAATGTAATTCCAGCAGGTTCAGCCTGGGTAAGTGATGAAACCTTTCTCTCTCTCGGTTTCCTCATCTTCAAAAAACGAGGGTTGGGTTAGGTGGTATTTAAGATCTCTTCTATTCCTATGAATTTTATGTAACAATGAAATGAAAGAAGAATAATGCCATATGGTAAAAAGTACTACCATGAATGTAATTCCTGGGCCACATGAGGGGTCCAGGTGGTGAACAGCACAGGCAATAAACCAGGAGGAGACTTAATGGAAGTATTGGCTCCCTTCCATGGAGGTGAAACTTACAGTGTACCATGAAGGGTAAAAGGCGTCTGGATAGAAATGAGGAGGGAATTGAGCCAAGGGTAGATGAGGAGTTGTTGGAGCAGAGAGAAGCCGAGGGGTGGAGGTGAGCTGGCTGGAGTTGAGGCAGACGCTGGGAAACACTGGAAGGTAAGGTTCCATAGAGAAGGCTGGTCCAGGCAGTGGGGGAGGAGCGTGAGTGTAGGAGAGAAGAAAAGAGGCCTGCTCTAAGCAGTGTGATAGCTCCTGCTTCTTTGAAGATGGATGAACTTGCTTTGAGTGACTCCCACTAACACCTGAGCAGTGAGAGGTGAGAGGATGCGAGGTCAGTAACTGGAGGTCAGGACCCTTAATCATTGGCTTGTATGGCCCCAAGGAGGCTTTGGGTTCTGGCTGAGGGATCTGACTCTCCAGAGACACATCCTTTTGTCACCTTTCTGCCAAGGAGGCCAGCCAAGTGGCACAGGCTGGTGGGGATTAGAGTCAAGGAGTGTGAGAGGAGGAGAACAAGCTCCCTACTGTGTCGGGAGCTTGAGATGGTGACACCTGAATGACCCTGAAGCACGAGATGTCGGGCAGACTCCCAGCCCAGGACAGAGAGGTGCCTGGGCATCCTGAGGACTCTTCTAGGAAACTCCAAAACTCCTCCTTCCAGTTGTCATTGGCCACCCTTACTCCCACCAGGCACTGGCGCTGGTCCCGTGATTGGAGTGGCCCTTGCTGTGGCCCGCACATTAGGGGTCTGAGCTGGCTCTCCTCCAACCACAGCCCAGCAGCCATGGGCCAGGCGTCCACGGGTTCAAGGGCCATGTCCAACAAGAGCCCACACACGCCCCACTGCTGGACCTTGTTTCAGGTACTCGGATCCTGGAGCTACCTGTCCAATTCCCTGAGCTTAATCCCAAGGCCAGTATGGGCCTCTAGCTTAAGTCTGTTCTGCCAACAAGAGTGGACCCTGCCATGGTGTGCATAGCAATGCCAGGCCAGGGGGTGGATTTTGCTGGGGGTGGATGTGGAACTTGGACATGTGTGCTCAAGGCCCCTCCTAGTGCCAGATGGAGCCACATATGAAGCTAGCCCAGGGCAGGCTCTCCACACGTTCCAGTGTGGAACTCCAAGGGGTCCACAAATTCTAAATTCAAACTTGGCCTTCAGGGTGTCGTGAAGGTGTATTTGTCAAAGTCAGAGAATATTTAATAGTTTGTTAGCTTGATTTGTAACTTTCAAATATTTAGACATATGGAAGCCAGTCTCCCTTCTACTCTTACCTGGACCCCCAAATGTTAGGGGGTGGGTCTACATTTCCTAACCCATTTACAGCCTGTCTTCCAACTTACATGACTATTAAGGGTCATCTGGTCTCTGAAGAGTTTATCCTCTCCTGGAAGGCCTGCAGTTGCCCTAGGCAAACCTGATGGGCAAACCCAATGGACCCAAGGCCTTGACAAACCATCCCCCTCCCCGCAGCCAGTCCCAGGAGGCAGCGCAACAGAGTCCAGGCCAGCAGAGAGCACGACGCTCTCCCAAATGTGTCCCTTTGGCCTTGATGACCCATGAGGCTTGGGATCCTGTGTGGGGGCGTCCAGGGCCTGCCTTACAGGAAGGCCGAGTGGGCCCCTGAGTAATTTTGAGGGAACCTGAAAGATCTCCTCAGCTTGCCAAAGTACCCGTTCCCCACCACGTGGTCTCTGGGTCTCAACTTCGTGCCTTTGCTCAGACTGTCTGATACACTCTGAGCATCCTCCCCACCCCATCTTAAAGGCGGACTACTCCATAGAGAAGGCCTGAGAGCCCAGTCAGACGTGAGCCATCCCTCCTCCTTCAAGAACCCACATCATCATTGCCATTACTATGATAAAAGTAACTGATGCTCACGGAAAAGATTCAATATCCAAAGAGGGGTAGAAAGTGAAAAGCAGAAGCTCCCTCACCTGCCTGAGCCCCAGTTGTCCTTCTCCAGAGGCGACTACTAAAACCCCGCTGCTTGTATCTCTCGTAGAAATAGTCTGTGCATATCCAAGGCTAGACCCGCTTGGCATCCCCGTCTGTTACTTGAGATCTCCTGGGGAAAAAGATAAAGAGATGGTAACACAGAGACATAACTAGAAAGAACATTGGGGGAAATGGGCTGGTTAGAAGAGGCCGAGAGAGGCAAATAACCATGAGAAGGAAGCTGAGGCACCAAAGAAGGGAGCAGAAATGTGGAAGAGTGCAGCATCATGGATGCCACGAGGGAAGACAGTGGGAGGTATGTGTCAGGGATGGCAGAGGGCTCAAGACAGCAAGAGCGGGGTGACTGAGGGAGTCTTTCAGTGGAAGAGCAGCAGCGGAAGTAACCCACGTATATAACAGTGTCATCCCTATGTTGGCCACTGTTGTAAGTGCTTCCCATGTGTTAACTCATTTCATCCTGACGAGAGTCCCCATTTGCAGATGGAGACTGAGGGGCAGAGCACCAAGTGTTCCAAGTTCACACAGTTGGTACAAGGAAGGGATGGGGTTTGAAGCCTGGGAAACCAACGTGTGCTAAGCACTACGCTTCAGCCCGATCACAGCCAGTCTGTGAGCAGCAGGGAGGAGGTGGGGCAGAGCGGCAGGGCCTCCCTGACGTGGCTTGCATCATGTCCAGAACCGCCTTCCAGAACACGGAGGAGACTGAGGAAGGAGAGGGGATAAATCAAAAAGGGAAATGAGAGGATCCCAGAACCAAGGCCCTGCGTTGTCCTGGGACAGTGGGAGCCAGCAGAGGCCTCAGGGAGGGGAGGGCAAGCAGCTGCTCTGCAGGGAATCAGGGCCTCCCAGGATGGCACCTTTCAAAGGCCCCTTCAGAGCTCCACACTGGCCCCGCTGGGTCCTTCCCCTCTCTCCTGCCTCCGCTCCCTGTTCCCACCCCCTTCTGGGCCTCCCCCACCTCCTCCTGGGCAGATTGTCTCGACAAGGCCCTTCACGGATCCCTCTGCCCTTGACTGTGGAGGGCATGATGCCAGGAGAGGTGGCCATGCACATTTTCTCCCTTGCATTTTCTTTCTTGGGTGCTCTGATGGCCGGGCCAGCCAGCCCCCTTGGAAGGGATGCCTGTGGGAACAGGAATTGGGGTCAGAAGTTGTGCCCCACATGGCAGGTCCAGCTCTATCCAGGTAGATTTGGGAGTTGCTGGTGTATTTAGGAACCATACAAATAGGGCTGCTGGATGAAATACAGAATATTCAAAGCAACTGGGATTTTAGACGAATAAAGAATAATTTTTTGGGCCAGCTCCATTGGCCGAGTGGTTAAGTTCGCACTCTCCGCTGCAGCGACCCAGGGTTTGGATCCTGGGCGCGGACACGGCACCACTCGTCAGGCCACCTTGAGGCGGCGTCCCACATCCCACAACTAGAAGGACGTGCAACTAAGATATACAACTGTGTACGGGGGGGGTTGGGGAGAAAAAAGCAAAAAAAAAAAAAAAAGATTGGCAACAGTTGTTAGCCCAGGTGCCAATCTTTAAAAAAAAAAAAGAATAATTTTTCATTGTAAGTGTGTCCCAAATATTTTGTGGAACATAGTTATACTAAAAATGTATTTATTGTTTATCTGAAATTCAAATTTAAATGGATGTTCTCTATTTTTATTTGCAAAATCTGGCAATGCTACCCTCCACACAAAGCCCCAGCCTGGCTCCAAGGACTCGGTCAAAGAGAAGCCCAGGCCGGTGCTATGCCTTTCATCTAACAGACCTGCTTAAGTCCTTGTGCTCCAGGAATAAAAGAAATCTCTGAGCTGTTTTGGTGTATTGTCTGAGAAGTTCAAGTGCTAAGTTAAGAGGTCCCTCCACTGGTTCACTCTGGAGGGGGCCTATATCTCTGTGGGTGGCAGCTGGAGGCGGGGAAAGGGGGAGCTTGGCGATCTGGAAGCAGCTGGACAAATGTCTTAAAACAGAAGACTGGGGGCTGGTTCCTTGCATGGGAAGCTCCAAAGTGACTTGTCTCCAGACCTTTGAATTTTCAAGGTGAGTGAGGCCATGTGTGCAAAGGGAAATCGAGGGTAATCTCTCTGGAGGGAAGACAAGCTTATGACCCAGATCACTGGATACCCCAGCAGTTTCCAAGAGCTAGGTTGTGGGTAGGGCAAAACACAGATCTATTAGATACCCCTCAAATGCACTCTCCTCTCCTCCTTTCTCTTGTCACCCCCTCCATCTGCCAAGTGTTGGAAGGCATGTGGTTTGGGGCACGATGTCCAAATCCAGACCACCGTCCCTGAACTCCCTGCTGGATTTTGGTCCTCATGACCCTGTGACCTACTTCTTCTGATGTATCCTTCAAGGAGAGAGGTCATCAAAAGACATCCAGGACCTGGGGCTCTGATGTGAAGCTTTGTGTGTTTGTTTTTAACTAATTGTGTAGCAGGTAATGCATGAGGTGGGCTGCTAGATTCTGAAACCTCTGTGAAGGCATGTCACACTACCCATGGGGAGAAATTACTTTATTCATTTTTGCTTTCACTTCCATTGGCAACGAGTTCCAACAGCCATCACCACCTTCTGCTGCTTGGGCAGTAACATGTTCGAGGACGTACCGATGACACACACCCCAGCACAGGAGGGGCAGGAGGTTTTTCAGGAGATTGCCTGATGGAATGACCCAAGCACTGGGCCAGCATGAAGTCCTCCAAAGCAGGAGGCATGCCCAACATTCCCTCTGATTTGAACCTACTCCTGAGGACACGTCTGATTTCATTCATTCATTCAATAGATACTTATGGAGCACCCACTACATGGAAGGCATTTTTCAAAGTGTGAGAGATATAGGTTTGGAGAAAATAGACAAATTCTTTTATGTGTGTGTGTGTATGTTAACAGCGAGATGATTAACATATAAACACAAATATATCTGGTGACAATAAATGCTATAGAGAAAAATAAAGCAAGTAAGGGGGACAGAGAGTGCTTGGGGGGTGACAAGGTTGCTCTTTTCTACAGGAAGGTGAGGGAAGGCTTTTCTGATGAGGACTTTGGGGATAGAGCATTCCGGGCAGAGGGATTAGCAAGGACAAGGGTCCTGAGGTGGGACCATGCCCATCCTGTTGGAGGAACAGTGTAGAAGTCAGTGCTCAGAGCAGAGAAAGCGGGAGTTGAGAAGAGGTGAGGGGTGGGGCCATATCAGTCGGGGCCTTGTAGGGCATTGTAAGGACACTGTACTGTCACTGTAAGGACACGGGGCATTGTAAGGACTCTGAGTGAGGTTGGAAGCCCCAGGAGAGCTGGGAGCAGAGGCGGGACATAATTGGTTTACGTTTTAAATGGTTCACCCTACCTGCAGTGTTGAGAACCGATTGCAGGGAGGCCTGTGGAGGCTTTGCAATAATCTAGGTGAGAGGTGATGGTAGCTTTGCCCAGTGGAGCAGCAATCCAGGTGGTAAGAGGTTGTTGGAGTCTGAAGTTATTTTGAAGGAATCGTCAATAGGATTTGCTGATGGCTTCAATGTGGGGTGTGAAATTCCTGGAGGAGGCAAGGATGACTCCAAGACTTTTGGCCTGAACAATTGGAAGGATAGCATTACCCTTTACGGATATGGGGAGACTGAGGGAGCAGCATGTTGGCAGGAACATCAGGAGTTTGATTCTGGATATGTTCATCTGAATATGCCCCATAGATATCCCAGTAGCGATGTCAAGTCAGCAGTTAGCCATGCCATTCTGGAATTGAGGGGAGGAGCCCAGGCCAGAGATTCAGCTTGGGAGTTCCCAGGAGATGGATGTCATGTAAAGCTATGAGACAGCATGAGATCATGTGGGGAGTGAATAATGATGGAGAAGAGGTCTGAGGGTGGAGCTCTGAGGACCTTCTCTGCCACTCACCAGTGATGCTGGGGAGCCACGCTCAGCATTCAGTGTCCAGTCACATCACTCACAGCAAGGGCTGGTTCTTTTTGGGTGCAGATTTTCTAAATCAAGAACAGACTTGGGAATGACTGATGGCTCTAAGATGGATTGCACACCTGTTCCACTGGACATGGAGGAGGTGTTCAGGGAAATGGCAGATCTTGGTGTCCCGACACCCAAGGCTCCAGCTAGCAAAGCAGGCAATGAGACTTAAGGCGTACGCAGTGGGAGACCCTCTGCGGGCATGAAAGCCAGGCTACGTAGGTAGGGGATCTTGCGTGGAGATGCTTGTGTGCTGGTGATGGGCTCTGGGGCCAAGCAATGTCTGATGAAGTGGGTCCCAAGAGGCTGGCTATGCCTGGGTGAGTGGGTGCTGAGGGGAAGGGTCTCAGAGGATGAAATGAGAGAAGGCAGAGAGGAAGCTTTTAACATAGTGGTTCAGAGAGTGGGCTCGGCAGTCAGGCTGACCTGGGCTCAGCTGGAGCAAGCTACTAAGCCATGCAATCAACAAGGAGCTTAGCATGTGTCCACAAATGACAATCAGTAAATGGTAACCGTTAGTATTGTTAACGAGCATTCATGATGTTTGGATACTCTGTATCCAGGCCTATTCAGACCAAGATTGGAGGACAGATTTCAGAAAAAGCAAGGACCCCACACTGTCCCTCTAGACATGAGTCCAGTTTCTAGAAATGGCTATACTGAAGGTAAAACAAGGAGGAGAATTTTTCCGATGAAGTGGGGAGCAGCTCCCTTACTGAGAGAAACACACATTGGGAGAATTCACTCTCGGCAAGAACACATTCTTGTCTCCAAGTGAGACAAGAAAGGGAGGAAGGCAACACCAGACGGTCCCAAGCACAGAGCCAGAAAGCAGGGCAGAGAGACTGATGCATCACTGGATTAGCAAAGAGGCTGAGCTCAGTAGCAGGAGACTAGGAGGGGGCCGCCAACACGTTCTTTTCAGAGAGGAGAACTGGAAGTGCACCCTGCGACCAGCCTCACTCTTTCTTTCTGAGAGGAAACAAGGCCTAGAACAAGCAAAGAATCCTGAGGTTGGGCCGCTGGTGGGCAGAAGGGCTAAGACCAGGCCCCTGGGCGATGGAAGCGGCAGAGGGGGATCAGCACTGAGTTGTGAGGAAGGTGTGGAGTGAAGGGTAAAAGATAGGAACGCTGGCTCACGGCCTGGGATTTAGAACCTTTGGCTATGACCAGCCCGGGACCAGACTTCTTATTCTTGTTAAGTAAAAATCAGAGGAACAAAGAGTAAAATCCCAAGAATAATAATTTTGCATTTCACTGTGGAAGCATCGAGACTGAAAGGAGAGATGACTCCTTGGTTATCTTTTGAGGCTGGGCCTTCATTTTCAAAATGATTAAAATCATGGGCAAGGCCAACGACGAGCAGGGACCAGTGGCTTTGCTCTAGGTCTCCGTGGAGGGGCGGTCAGTTCCCTGGGCCCCATGAACATGGAACATGCAAACTTAGCATTTGCCCTCTCTCCTCACCCCGTGTATCTCTTCTTGAGTCATAGTCATCATGGAGATCAGATTGGCTTTCTGGCTTTTAGGCTAAAGATCAAGACCTGAAAAGACTTGAAACCAAACTGGAAATTCTGCTTCCATCTCCATAACTCTCTGTCAGTCTCTCAGCTCCTTCTGTTTATGCAAGAGGGCATTGGTCTCTCGTGTTCTGACATAGGCTCTGGCCTCCCAAGCTTGCTTTCCAGGAAATCTCAGTAAATTACAAACAGAATAACCCTATTTATTCCTCCTTTATCCAGACTTTTTAAATAAATAAAAGAAAATTAAACATTTTCTTTTGCTTTTAAAATAAATGCGGGCTGGGATCTGCTGTACTGAGGCAGTAGTGAGCTCAGCAACCAGCATGGATTCTGAGTCAAGAGGGTGAGCACCCAGCCCAGGCCATCTGACCCCTTGTTGACCTTACATTGTGCCCCTGACCCAAGTTAAGGTACAAACCAGGTCTGGCCTCCAACACCGCTGGTCCAATAACAGAGTTCAGAGTTCGGAGTTCAGTACTCCTCTGAACTGATCTAATTGTTAGCACACAAGGATGTCTCCTACCGTAGCAGCTCTCAAGTACCAAGGACTGAGAATGTATCCTGCCCTGAGAATGTTTCCCTACATCCTTTAGGGCTGGTCATGCCCATGGCTTTAGTGTCTCTGTCTAGAAAGTAAGACCCGTTCCTCATCACCAGGTGCCATGGAAAGGATGCCAGGAGACTTGCCTTAGAACAAGGGTTTCAAGCTTCATGCATCCTAAATCTTCCTATTAGGGTCTTGACACATCCTTCCCCAAAGCCTCTAGATCCACAAAGGATGAACTTAGCTGCCTACTGGGCAAGCAGCCTGGGTGCAGGGGCGGCTGCTGGTGAGGTTTCTAGAATGAGCAGGGTGGAGTGCCTGGGCAGTTGCTGAATCTTCCTCTTTGGGAGACTCCAAGCTCACCAAGGGGGTGTGTGTTGGGGTGGCGGGGTAGGTTATGGGAAGAAGGATGGAATTTGTCTTCTGGAATTTACCAGGCAAAGTTTTGGGATTCACTGGTCAATTTCAATTTACCAAATGGAGCCCAAGACCCAGAGAAGCACCCACTAAGCTCATTTCACTCCAAATCAGCTGGACCCAAAACCTTTGTAGGTTTTCCATCTGGGGAAAAATGCAATCTGGTGACCTCCAGAGATATGGGGGGGTGGGGGGTGCTTGTTATATAGTCTTCAGAGTCAGACAGACCTGAGTTTGGATTCTATTTAGAAGCCGTATGAACTTGAGCAATTCTGTAACTCCTCAGAGACTCAGTTCCTTCATTTTCCAGTTGAGGATAAGAAAACACACCCTCATCATATGTTTGCTGATTCAGTAGTTCTGACTGAATACCCCTGGCCGAGCAGCCCCCACTGAAGAGATGCATCAAAAGGCCTTGACACAATGCCAGGCACAAAACCGATGCCTAGTGAATGGGATCACTTGTTATCATCTGAGCCTGTCCCCATGGCTTCCCATTAGAGAAGCAGTCATTTTTGAGAAGCCTCTCGGAAGCTAAGATCCTTTTAGTTAAAGACTTATTAAGGCAATCAGAAATCCAGTCAAGACATTTCCTCTTCTCTAACCTCAGAGTGGGTTTGGACGAGAAGACTTCAATCACCTCCCTGCATCTTTGACCCCTTGGCCTGTTTCCCTAGTCGCCCACACCCAGCAGCCCCAGACCAAAAACCCTGGCTAAACAGCAGGCTTTCACCGCTCTCTGAGGACCTCTTGGATCTGACTAATGAGGTTATCACAGGTGCTGTCTTGCCACCAGCCATGAAAAAAATAAACTATTCTCCGTTGGAGAATAGTGATGAGGGACACATGCCCAGAACCTGCTACCGCGGGGATCTCAAACCCAGGGCCATTTCAGTAACACACTCCTGTCTCACCGCCCAAGATCCACTGACCAGCCCCTCGGTCTCTCTAGGGCAGGCCTGGTGGATTCAGCATGGAGGCCTCAGTGCCCTGGACTCGCTCAGGCCATCCTCTGGGTCCCATCTACACAGGCTGCTGAACTATTGGGTGGGAGGACAAGCACTAGCTTTTGGGAGAGATCAACAATGACTTCTCAGTTTTATTATTTTAAACAATGTCCTGTGGGTGGGTCAGAGTTTTGAGGACTGAGAGTTAGACCCATGTGGCCAGTGGTGTCATGAGTGAAGACATAGCTGCTTGTCACCCCTGGCATGCTGGAGTCGGGGTGAGGGTAGAGGGAAGAGCTTTGAATTCCCTTCAATAGGTGAGTGAGTACAAAAAAAAGAAAATAAAAAAGGCAGTCAATGAGAATGGGTAATTGACCTTAGCTCAGAAATACGTGCTGCTTGTCCTTGTCTGCCAGGCTACACAGCAGGAACTGAGTACCAGAGAGAAGCTAAAGTCGTCATCTGTGAGCTGAGTGGAAGCTCTTCCACTTGGTGGCCCAGGAACAGGCATAGGCTGAGACCTGGGATCTGGATGTGGCCTTTAGCCTCCCTAGAACATCGGGGTCTTGAGAGGAGTCCTGGGGCTTCATCCGCTCATTCAGCAAATATGTGCTGCAGCTTTATTCCTGGCGGAACATGCTGGATTTGCGTTCTCAGTGTGAGAGACAGATAATAAGCAACAAATACATATCCCATGTGTTATTCAATGACAATTTTATGGAAAAAAATAAATTGGGCAGGGGGAAAGGGAGTCTTTGGGTAGGAGTGCCAACAAAGATAGGGTGTTTTTTTCTTTATGCAGAGTGTCAGCAAAGACCTCCTTGAGAAGAGAAGGAGCCAACAAAGTATGGGGAGTGGAAGAGAGCAATCAGGCATAAAGACTAGCAAGTACCAGGACACTGAGGCCAGCAGGTGGCTGGCTTCCTTGAGGTGCCAAGGAGTCCAGTATAGCTGGTGAGGAGAAGAGAGGGAAGGAGAGGTAGCAGGAAGTGAGGGCAGAGAGGGCTAGATCAAGTGGGCCTATAGGTCACTGTGAGCCTCTGGCTTTTACTGAGCAAGATGGGAGCCACTGGACAGTTCTGAGCTGAAGGGCGACATGATTAAATGTACACAGATCACCCTGGCTGCTGGGAGTGGACTGTGAGCAGGGTAAAGTGGAAAGAGGGTGGCTGCCCCAGTAATCCAGGTGAGGGATGCTGGTGCCCCACAGCCTGGGTTTGAATCCTGACTCCATCGCATATGACCTATATCACCTGAATAGGCTACTTAATCTCTCTGTGCTTCTGTCTCCTCACCTGTAAAATGGGCTAGTACCCATTCTTCACTGGGTTCTTTCTAGCGTTGTTGTGAGGATTAAATGAGGTCAAACATGCACAATGCCTGGAACGCAGTAAGAGCTCAAATGTGAGCCGTTATTACGCTGCTGCTGCTGTCACTGCTCTAAGTGGAACACGGGCAGTTTGGAGACAAGAAGTCAAGGTCTGCAGGGCCAAAGGGGGATCAAGATTGAAGTTACCAACTGGAAGGTCAGTCCTGGAAGCCAGGACTCACTTGGAGGTCAGGATAAGCGGGTCACAGGTGAGTGGACAGCTCAGCTCCAGAAGCCAGGTGATGGTCTGCAGGTGGGCAGTGGCGGGGTGGGGGGCACCCAGGAGTTATCTGGGTGGCTGACTGGAATCAGGAGCTCCAGGCAAGGAAACTGGGAAACAGGGAGTCGAGTCCCGGGAAGAGCATTAAAGAAGGGGCTCTCCAAGAGGACCAACTGAGACATTGTCCAGCTGCAAGGACAGCTCAAGAGCAAATGGCCAATGCCACATTTCATTTCAAGAGTTTTGATGGACATCCTGAAGAGCAGCGTCAGCTTCCAGCAAGGTAGGAAGCCAGGCAGCTGCTGGCACAGTCCAGCTTGCGAGACGTGAAGTCTGAGAGGCAGGTGGGCAGGGTCCACGAGGCAAGGCTGGGGCTGATGTGTAGGAGAGTGACTTAACCCCACTGGAAGTTTGAGAGGCTCCAGGGGACCACTAGACACTGAGCGGAACCCACCAGTGTATTTGGATTAGAGATAATATCTCAAAAGTTTGACTAGACATTTAAAAATGGATTACAAACATTCCTGCTGCTAAGCCAGAAGACATGGGACAGAAACTGAGGACTCAAGGCCAAGTGTTTGTGTGGAGCATGAACTAGCCAGCAGCGGGGTTCTAGGGGGTATGTGGGCTAACAAACCTCTCCAGAATGGCATGTTGCCTAGTTCTTAGAATTGTCCTTTATAGATTTATTCTGATACACGATGAGATAAAATCAATGTCTGAGTCCTGCATTTGCCTCTAGCAGCCCCTTCTTCCTCTTAGAGACTGTTTACTCTTATTTTTCCCTCCTTCTGACAAACTTGATTATCTGGCTCTTGAGTGAGGACCTGACGGGGGGAGGGGGGCAGTCTCTCAAAAAATAGCCAACAACTAAACAGCCAACCAACCAATAACTGACCAACCAACTAACCAAATCTAGTAGGCAGAATAATGGCCCCTCAAAGATGTCTGTGTTCCAATTCCTGGAACCTGTGAATATGTTACCTTCCAAGGCAGAGGGGAATTAAGGTTGCTAATTGGCTGGCCTTAAAATAGGCATATTGTCCTGGATTATCCGAGCAGGCTCAGTATAATCACAAAGGTCCTTAAACATGGAAGAAGGAGGCAGAAGAGGAGGTCAGAGTGATGAGATGTGAGAAGGACCCAACCCTCCACTGCTGGCTTTGCCAATGGAGCAAGGGCCGCAAGACAAGGAATGTGGGCAGCCTCTAGAAGCAGGAAAAGGCAAGGAAACAGATTCTTCCCTCACACCGCTCTGACAACACTCTGATGTTAGCCCAGTGGACCTGCAGCAGACTTCTGACCTCTAGAACTGTAAATCATGAATTTGTATTGTTAAAGCCACTAAGTTTGTATAATGTGTTACAGCAGCCATAGAAAACGAACTCACTAACCATCCAAACTCTCGCTCTCTGTTCCCAGCTTCCCTGAAGGCCAGTGCTGCAGCATGCGTGGCCCTCAGCCTGGTTCTCCAGCCTTAGGTCACGAGGTCGCCTGCCCCGTGCTCATCAGAGAAACTTGCTGGTCCTCGACCGCCTCTGCCTTTCACCTCTGCCAACGTTGGAGACTCCTCCTGGAAAGGTCGTTTTGTCTTACATTTGCAGAGAGCTTTCAGGCTTACAAAGCACCTTCCTTGTTTGGTGTGAAGTTGAAAAGAAATGACGTACATGTGAGTCTTTGCAAATGGGAAGGCAAACACAAACATGAAGCACATGAGATTTTATTTATTTACTTTATGACTCTCCAGCCGCCCAGCCAAAGGCCTCTGAATGCCGCCAGGGCTGTCCCCTTAGGGCGGTGGCCACTGTGTCTGGAACTGTAGTTCCATACATGCAAAAGTTACCCTCTTACTAGGTCGAAGCCTCTTTGAGGGCAGGGTTCTGGACTTCAGTCTTTATCTTGGGAACCCCACAGGGAGGAGCTTAGCTGTGGTAAAAGTGGGCATGGGGGTGACGACAAGAGGGTCAGAAGGTCACAACAGGTTGCCAACGGCGCTGGCCTCATCTTGGCCACAGTCCCCGGGCTGAGATGCCGAGGATAGGGCCACGCTGTCGCCCCTTTCCATAGAGTGGGGTGTGCAGTCATTTCTCTCAGTTCCCTCCTTGGTGTTTTCAGGTCCTATCATAGCCGCCTCCTGATGCCTCTGGCCCTGGCCGCCTCTGGCCTGTCCTCTGCAAAGTGGCAAGGCTAGCTTCCCACAGCCTTGCGCAAGCCCAGACCTTCTTGCCTACAGTCAAAGCACAGCTTGGAGAGAGTCTTAATTCTGGGCCTCTCCTAATCTCAGGCTCCCCCACAGGCCCTGCCCTGGCCTCAGCTTCCGGGCAGGCCAGCCCTCTGGCTGCTCCCGTCCCCACAGGTGGGGGGAATGGATGTAGGACAAGGATGCAGGGCAGAGGACTGGGTATGGGGACCCAGGGGCCACCAGGGCAGGCTCGCTCTTCCCTGTTGTTGGCACAGCTTGTCCTGTTACCCTGGGCCACTTTAGGTAAACAGGGGAAAGAAAACAACATCTGTCAGCTTCAGAATGAACCCATCGGGAAAGGAATGTTATTGCCAAGTGTTCTCAGAGGGCACAACAAGCAAGGTGAAAACCTGCCTTTACCATCACGCACCAGTTCCCTGACGTGGCCCCTGGTGGCCCTGCTGTGAGCAGAGGCCTGGTACCCCTTAAAGAGAGACCCTTTCTACCTGCCTATCTTCACTTTTCCAGGGTTCCATGGCCTGTTCCCTCAGCTCCTGGGTGAGGGGCTCTCAACTGAACAGCCAGTGGGGGGCAGAGGCTGCCAGGATTCAGGCTGCTGTCAGGCTGCGCCCCCTGGCAAAACTGAGAGCCCATGGCAGTGTCTGCTGCTGGCTGTGCCCTTTCAGCAGTGGCATTCCCATCTCCAAGGTGGCGGCCACGGCAATCCAGGATGGTCGGCATCTTGCCCTCTGGGCTGGCAGGGGTGTCCCATAGCAACTGGGGCTGTGATCTGCATATGACAGCACATTGCGTCTATTCAGGACTTTCTTTCCCTTGCTTTCTTTGAAACAAGGTTGCCCTATATCCAAGTTCCCTGTGAGCCCCATACAATGAAAACAGCAGTTGACAGGTTCCTGTAACTTGGGAAATCTGAGTGCATCCAAGGGGAGAAAGAGAGCACTCATTACTGAAACACAAAACGAGCCCCTTTCAAGGCCGGGCTGGCCGGCCCTTCAGTTTGCTGCCGCTGACCCCGCTGCCCTTCTGAGCACAATGAGCAGAGGGAGGAGAAGGAGAAAAAGGTCTTTACTCCCTAAGTTGCCAATTGATCACCCTCCTAACCCCTATGGGGACTTCTTTGCCCAAACAATTCAGGTGACAGAGGTCAGTGCTCCAGCCCATTCCTCCAGGGAGATCTTAGCTCTCCCTGCAGGGACTTTCCCAGGTAAAACAAAGACCAGCCCTAGAAGCCTTAGACCAACTCCTGCTGATGGCACAGAGCAGAAACAGAGAAAGGGGAAATTAGAGGTGCCTAGGACCACAACACTGCACCTCAGCCCTTTCATCCAGCCAGGCTCCAACCCCCTTTCCATACTCCAGGACTGGGCCATGCACTCTGGAATCCCAGTCACGTCCAAGATCCAACATGGCGACCAATGACTGACCACCTAGCAATTAGGTTGGGGAGAAGAAGGTATGTAAGGGGAGGAGACTGCTTATTTTTGCCTACTCTGGCTTTTAGCTGACTAGCCAGACTTCTAGTATCTGAAATATCAGAAGATGAGAAGAAGAGGAAGAAGAGGCAGAGGAAGGAGAAAAAGAGGAAGAGGAATAAGGAGAAATTTATGAGGTAGGCCAAAACCGTGCAAGCTTCCAAAGAAAGCCTGTAGAGAACTGAGGCTGGCCAGTGAGGGCTCTGGAAGATCCAACTCCTCTGCTTGAGTGGTACACCCTACTGTGCACAAAGCAATGCAGGATGGTGTAAATGAAAAAAACACACTGGGGCTTATCCCACCCAGTCCTCAGAAGAGCAAAGGATGGCTAAGCAAGACAGGGCTCTAGTCGTTCATTTCTGACTCCAGAAGCAGTAGCTGAGAGCGAGCACTCAGACCTGTGGTGCCAATGGTCTGGTGTAGGTTTACTTGGGGACCACAGGCAATCGTTTAACTGCTAGGCTTCTGATTTTACCATCAGGAAATAAACTGCACAACTTAGAAGTCTCTAAATGTGCCATGTACTTTCATTTTTCCAATGCTGTCCCTTCCTGCTGGAAGCCCTCTACCCATTCAGCTACCTGGCAAATTCTGTTGATTCTTCAAGCTGCATATCAATTGCTATATTCTTTATTTGTGTTCATATCTTGGCACCATTAACACTGTATGATGGTGATCTGTTTATTTAGTTTGATGTCACAAGACTATAATTCCTGAGAGGGTAGGATTACCCTTTTATTCATTTTGGTGTTGTTGGTGGTTAGCACATGGTAGCTATTCAATAATCACTGGAAAAATTGAACTGAATTATGATAAGGGTAATTGTTTCTATTTTCGGGTCATAGATTGGGTTTTGATCAATCACCAAGGACTTGTGAACAAGGCTATGGCACTGCATAACTCCAGGGAGCCCATTCACACGGAATATATGTGAATGGGGCCCCTAGAGCTATGCAATTTGGTAGCCTTGCCTATGAAACTCCTAGCACAGGCCAGGCACAATGGGGAATCCAAGTATAAGGAGCTTACACTGAAGTTAGAGAGATGGAGCTAATATGGAGGATGCAATAAGGGCACAGTCAAGGTGGCCCTGCCTGTGGGCATAGCAAAAGTCCCAGGAAAGGAGAGAGCTGTGTGGACTATAGCGATTGGGAAAGGCTTTGTGAAGAAGGTAGATCCTGAACCATCCATGATGACCGGAGCAGAAAACAGAATGATAAAAAGAGGGTATGCAGATCACAGAGGATTTTTAGGGCAGTGAAACTACTCTCTATGACAGTATAATGGTGGATACATGTCATTATACATTTGTCAAAAGCCATGAAATATACAACACCAAGAGTAAACCCTAATGTAAACTATGGACTTTGGGTGATAATGATGTGTCAATGTAGGTTCATCGATTATAACAAATGTTCCACTGTGGTAGGGGACATTGATACTGCAGGAGATTGTACACGTGTGGGGACAGAGGGCACATGGGAAATCTCTGTACTTGCTGCTCAATCTTACTGTGAACCTAAAACTGCTCTAAAAAATAAAGTCTATTTAATTCAAAAAAGAAAGTATGAGCCTATTTGGGATATTAATAAAAACAAGCATATTAAAAAAGGAGCAAGCAAAACACATGCGAAAGACAATAAACAACATGGCCCGACCAAAGACAGTGGAAGGGAGTGTACACTGGAGAGTAACGAGAAATTAGGTTGGAAAGGAAGGGTGGGGCCAGATGATGAAGACTCTTGAAAGCCAAGCAGAGAAGTTGGAACCTGACACTGGAGAACATACAGGGGTCTTGTAGGTTTTAGAGCTGAGAAATGATATAATGAAAATAGTAGCTGTAGAAGTGAGGTTTGATCAGTATTTAGAGAGAAGAGAGACTAGAGTTCCTCCCAGCTCAGTAGGTGTGTGCTATGATCCATGTCTGGCTGTGAACAGAGCTGTGGAAAATCATGGTTGATCTGGCAGAGGTGGGAAAGATACTTCAGTGCTCCACGAGCATGAGCTTTCTACAAATGGATCAAGATTACATCATGAGTAAAGCTGGCCTAACAGGACATGTGAGACAAGGGGTGCTCAGGCTTGAGGGGCTGACCTGGCTTTGCTGTTTACTTGCTATTTGAAATTTGGCCTTGGTGTTGTTTTCCTGATATCTAACAAGGACAGTAAATGAGACAGTTCTGTGGACAATGAGTCAGATTCACCTTCTTGTTTATTCTCTGAATTTTTAGGACAGAGTATAATAGATGAAGATGTGGTTTTCTTTATAAGTTGCATCTTGGGAGCCAGTCAGTCATTCCACAAATAGTTGTAGACTCTGAGGACAGAGCAGTGAAGGAAACAGACAGACTCTCTGCCCTCCCTCAGCTAGCTTTCTACTAAGAAGTCATGTAAAGTTAGTTTCTCATCCATTGTAGGGAAGGGTGAGTCTGAACTGCTTAATCTGAAGAAGCCAGGAGAGAAGGGTAACAAAAACCAGGGAAATGTGAGTGGCAGTCACCAAGAAGAAGGAGTGAACATACCTTGTTTTAGAAAAGTAGTCCTCATATTTTCCACCCCAACATACCCAAGGGATACAAACAGATATATCTGCCTCAGCAAGAGTGGCTTGTGGCCACCGTGGTACTAGGAAAAGATGGAAGTGGCGAATCACCCCTAGAGAGAAGAGATCCACATGCGCTCCCCAGCTGCATTGGGATAACCTGATGGAGTGAGACACGCAAGGAAGCAGTTACTTCCTCTGAGCATTCTCCAAAAATGCCATCTTTTCAGCAAGGTCTTAAAAGACGACATTGACATGAAGATGTTAATTCCATCATGCAAGTACATTAGGGTGAACTCAAGAGTCAGTCTGTCCAATACATAATCAATATATTAACGATCAGGCATGAGATGAAGAGAGAAGTGGGGTGGAGGAAAGGGAGTCAGCTTTCTCTATGTGCCTGCTCTGCCTGATATTGGAACTTGGCTATATTGCTCCCCAGTTCTTGAGAATTATTGTAAAACTGGGTCAATGGATCAAAGTCACAGAGTGGCAGATTCCACCTCGATATAAAAAAGGACTTCCCAAGGAGGAAAACTTTCAAACAACGGCTCAGATGTCTTTACAAAGTAGTGTGCACCCCATCCAGGAAGAACTCAAGCCGTAGGATGTTCGTCTATTGAAACGGGGATGTTGGACTCCATGGCCAATCCCATCCCTCCAACTCACCAAATCTCAGATTCTGGTAATGGAAAGCAGAGGTCTGAATCTGAGGACCAGCCTCACCAAGAACCCAGAGGAAGACCTTTCAGCACCGATCATAGGAGCCCAAAGGCTGGTTTTTAAAACCAGGTGGTTTAAAAACTGAATGTCAACAGAATTGGTTCCCTACTGGCCCTTCCTCAGCAAAGACTTAGCAGCCATTTCTGTGCACATGGCTGGCCACCACCACAAGGCTCCTTCCCAAGAGCCCAGCAGGGGCTGCTTGGAGGCATTTTAAAGATGGCCAAAATGGAGAAGCGAGAAAGTGAAGGGGCTAGTTCAAGGGAGAGCCTTACCGGGGATTAGGACACAGTGAGGTCTGCTCTCAAGGGGCTGTGCAGAGGCTCCCAAACAGAGAGGCCTGGCTCTGAGAGAGTCAGATCCCAACCGACCACGGGCCCTCCTCAGCCTCCTCGGGTGACTGAACAAATGGCACTAAGTCACCTTTGGCTAGAGGAAGCCTGGTCTTCACAGGAGGGCCTGCGACTGGCCCGCGATAAGGCAGTGTGTCCTGTCTGGCTCCCCAACCGCACCCTCGCAGCTGGACCTGCTGTGGGCGCCACAGAGTTCAAAGGCACGGCTTCCCCTGGACCCACATCAAGGACTAGAATGAGAAAAAGGTCCTCTGACCTTCTCATCATCAGGGATGGGACCACCTTTGTGTTGTGTGTGTGTGTGTTGAGGGGGTGTGGAGTTTTCCTGGCCCTATTGTGTTTTCATGCATTGGATGTAGAATATCTGAAAACAATAATCGGAAATGGAGTTTTTCACCTACCACCAGAGGCTGGAGCCTGGCCCAGTGTGGGAAAAGGCTGTGTTCACCCAGTGGGAACCTGGTGGCCCACATGAACCTGGTGGCTCACTAAGGGGCATGGCTGGGCTTTCCCAGCCCCCACCCCAAACTCTGGTGTTCTGAGATTCCCTTGACCAACCAGGCCACAGGCTCTGATTGGAAGTGCCCTCTGCCCACCAGCTCTCTCAAAGGGAGATGTCCACCTGGAGGCCAAACCTTATCCTCAGACCCATAATCCATCCGGATCTCAAGGTTTTCCACTTCAGCTTCAACCCAACCTGATAATCAAGATCATCCCAGGCCTGAAGTCCAGCCCTCTCCTGGGCTCTTGGGAAGGTGCCTTGTGATGGTGGCAAGCCATGTGAGGAGATAGTAGGATTTCCACCCATCCTGAGGTTAAGGTTCAGTGGGTGCTGGGTGCTGGTGGCGGGAGCTGATGCAATTTGTGGCCATAAGTAGGGGCTGGAGAGTCTCCTCCAATCCCAGCCCCCCTCAGGCCTGCACTGGTCTCCTCTCTGGGAAAGGGGAACACGTCACACTCTTTCTCACAGGCCTGTCCAGCTCTAGTACGGATTGCCTAGCTCCAGAGGCCTCCTGTTAACAGAAAGTGCCACAGCAATGCTAACAGGGGCCGTCCAGGCCTCTGCGGTGTGACCTCTCCTGAAAGGAGCCTGGCCAAGCTGTGGGCCAACACCCACAGGCGGAAAAGCAGACGGGGAACATTGAGGAAGGGAGAAATGAGAAGCACAAAGCTTGTACCACAGGAATACTGGCCTCAGCGAGCCTTCCTGCAGGTTCTCTCGGCCGTTCTCCGTCAGTCCCAAGGTTTCCAGTGAAGAAAAATCGGGCCCCAAACTGATTATGGCCCAACTTCCCCGAAAGATGGAGATCATCCCTTTTCTGCCCCAAACACCGGGGGTGGGGGGGGGGGGGCGGGGGCAAATGCTATTAATAACCTCGGCCCTCCCAGTCCACCCAGGGTGTGCAGGGCTGGAGCCTGCTCCTCGGACGCAGCCAGCTGTTCCTAAACGGGTTTGGGAAAGTGATCTTTGGCACATAATGAAAAGGGTGTGTATGGGGGGCGGGTACCCAAGAATTCTCTATCAGGGCCAATATTATTTTTAATTGCCAAGAATTGGCCAGTGGTTGTTCCTCAAGGCTACAGCACACAGGCTTGCCAGGGACTGGAAACCAATTTCAGAGGAGGTAAGAAAGCACGTCCCAAGGACTGTTCATTACCGAGCTGTCGTTTCTTATGGAAAGTCAGGTGACACCTCAGAGTTTATACAATCCTCTCCCCACCACCTCTCCTTCTTTCGTTCCCATCTAGAAAAGGAGCAGTGAATTTGAGCAATCTGGGAATTTGGTTTCTGCCTTCCCCCCGAAGCATGACCGATGGCCCATTTTTCAAGCCAAATCTCACCCCTTGCAGGCAGCTGTCAGGAAACCACAGAAGGTGCTTGAAGGAGCACAAGCAATGGCTGGTTCTAATCTGGAGAAAAAAATGAATTAACAAGGCAGCTACTTATGGAAGAATGTTTTCTTTTCTTCAGCCTCAGCCTGCATATTTTCACAACATGTGTACTCTGTTACCTTGTCACTTCCCTGTTTTCTTTGGGTAAATAACTGGGCTCTGGACTTAGGGGAAAAAAGAAAGAAAGAAAAGAAGCCAGCTCGAGAGTGTCTCTGGGAGGCCTGCCCGGCTGAGCTGAAAGGGAGGGAGGAGCGTGCTCTGGGGAGAGAGCAAACCCAGCCCGCCTTCTAGATGGGCTTTTCATTGAACTCTGCAAGTCACAGTGTGGGAGTCGGAGAAGGGAGGAGAAACCTGCTCCCTCAGCCTGGGGCTGGCAGGCCCTGGGGCTGGGGTAAATAAAGAACTTTTCTCCTTCGCCAAGTCAAGTGGGGAGCCCTCTCTGAAACGACAGAGTCAACAAGGCATGCTGGGGCTCTTCTCCCAGCCTCTGCCTTCCCACTGGCCAGGGAGTGGCCAGGGTGAGGGAGGTTGGCCCTCTGGGGCTCCATCGTGAACCCTGGCAGGACTCAGGTCCTTCAGGAGAGCACAGGAGGAGGTCTTCCTCGGCTGCGATACCTGGCCAGTGTTTGGATGTGTGGGCAACGGTCTCCATTTAGAAAACGCCCAAAGGTGTCTGAGTGTCTGTTTCACAGAAGCGTCGCTTGGTCCTTCTTTACCTGTCTGGCCTAAGAATTCTCACCTGGGGATGTCCGTGCCATACGTCAGACGACTACGAAACAACCCCGGTTTCACTGGCAGGATCCCTCTAGATGAGTGCCGTTGATGAGGGCGCCGGAGGACGACCAGAACGACTGTTTGCTCTGCTAATCAGGATCTTTTATTTATAAAGCTATAGCAACTGATCATTAGAACAGAGAGCCAATACTAATATTGCTCCTAATATTGCACAGCATGTAAAAGCAGTTAGTTTACCATGTGCCGCGACACGTCTCTGGGTGCTGGCTCCACCCTGTGGGGGGAAACCAAGGCGGAGAGTACTCAGAGGCTGAGACCAGCACAAAAGTCCCCACAGTGGACATGGTGAAGGTGCAGGGGGATGAACTGGGTGCTGTCGGGGCCTCTGTGTACGTCATTTCCTTTCTCCATCTGCTCGGGAGCCTTTGATTCCGACCTTGACCTCCCTATCTCACCTTGTAGATCACACAGCCTTCGTCAGGCAGAGGCTTGGAATTCAAAATCCGGGTTTTGGGTTGCAAAGTTCTGGCCCCCACCTGTGGAGCGGTTCCTTCAGCATCACGGGGAGGGCTGTGAGTGTTCCGCAAGGTGGGGTCACCTGGAGAGGAAGGGGCTGTGTTGTAAGCATTGCCTATTCCAAACTGGCGTTTGCAGGGTGTCGAGGGCTTTCTGAAGGGGAAAGAGGGAAAACCAAAAGCTTTCTGGGAACAGGGTGACAAGGACATTCATGGGCTATCCAAATTATTCATGAGGTCTAATTCTTCAAAAGACAGCTTCGGAGAGTGCTGTGAGGCAGACGGGAGCAGCCTGGACAAGGACAGCAGTTCACATCCATTGAGGCCTCCCTACTCCCAGGACTGCCAAGGACTTTGCACGTATTACCTTGTTTAATCCTCTCAAGAACCCTCTGAGGTGGGTACTATTATCCTCTTTTTCCAGATGAGGAAACGGAGGCCCAGAGAGAGCACGTAGCTTGGTCAAGTCACCCAGAGAGACTGGACAAGTGACAGTCACACAGGCAGGTGATTCCAAAGCCAGTATTTTTATTCACCATGCTGTGCTGCCTCTGAGGAGAAGCTGAAGGGGCTCCCTCCTCAGAATTACCGCATTCAGGAGCGGCTCCCGTCTGGTTTGATAGCCCACCCCAGACCCAGGAGAAGGCTCTACTAGCACCCACATTGGCAGCAGAAGATTTAAACATCTCTCCAGTCGCTGTCCCAGCAATGATTCCTTGGGGAACCCTGCAGTGCTGGTCGCCGGGCAGTCCCGCCAGTAACTGCCCTTTCTCTACCCAACCCCTCAGGCTCAAGCCCGGCCTACTTGGTTTATATTTGTGCCTCAGTCTGTACCCTCATATTTCTGTCTTTGCTTCCTCCTAGTCACCTCCCCTAAGTGCCCCAGGCATGCTTTGCAGAGTAGAGGCCCTGTGTAAGCATGCCCGACCAAGAACTAAGCCATATTTCTCCAAGGGTGGCCCCAGACTACCAGCACCAGAATCCCCTAGGGTGCTTCCAGAATGCAGATTCTCAGGCTCTGCCAGAACCTCAGTAAGATTTTCAGCAGTGAGACTGGAAATCTGCATTCCTAACAAACTCCCCGCGGGATTCTGATGCTCCCTAAAGTTTGAGGCCCACATTTAGGCTTTCTCCGAATTAGGATGCATTGAACACAAGCCAGACGTGGCCAAACAGAAACCAAGTAGTGTCACACCGAGCTCTGCCTCTGGTCCCTCAGAGGCTGTGGAGTGGCCACTGTGCAGAGAGCTCAGAGTTTAGTTGAATACAGGCACGGGTGTTCTCAGATGGGGATGCTGGGGTGGGAGGAAGTGGGGAGTGGGAGAGGAAGGTGTAGGAGGCTGCGCAGGATCTGCCAGTCCGCTTGGAAGTCCTGGATGGGCGAGGCCCTGGCAAAAGTGTTCTCCAGCAGAGGGTCCAAGCAGAACGCCTCCAGAATGTATTTAAAAAGGCCTTTCTGGGGGCTGGCCCTGTGGCCAAGTGGTTAAGTTCGCGCGCTCCGCTGCAGGCGGCCCAGTGCTTCGTTGGTTCGAATCCTGGGCGCGGACATGGCACTGCTCATCAAACCACGCTGAGGTGGCGTCCCACATGCCACAACTAGAAGGACCCACAACGAAGAATATACAACTATGTACTTGGGGGCTTTGGCAAGAAAAAGGAAAAAATAAAATCTTTAAAAAAAAAAAGGCCTTTCTGAATCTAGCCCGCTCCTGCTGGATGATCCAGCAGGCAGGACGGAGAGCGAGTCAGGCTCTAGGGCTTTCGGAAGGGAAATCAGGCAGCCGTGCAAAGTGGAGCGAGCAGGGTGGATACCCAGGTGGGACCCGGGGGGCAGGGGGAAATGAGGGTAAGAGCCATTTCAAGGCTTCTGAAGGTCACCTTGAAGAGGCTTAGGAGAGAGGCAGCCCTGAGAAACCCCAAGTCCCCAACTCATTAATGGAAGACATCCTAGGCTGGCCACGGTGCCCAGAAAATGAGATAAAGTTTGGAATTTGAGAAAATGAAAAAAACTCCTTTATAAAATGGAAAAAGGAAAGTTCTTTTCCCCCTACCTCACCAGCAACTCCAGAACAACTGAACACAAAGTACTTTAAACTTGGCATGTAGTAAGACCCCCATGAAAACAATTTCTGAGCTCAGTTGAGGGGAAAATAGTGCTATTTTTGTGACCACCTATAACATCTGGGCATGCTCAGTGGAAGTAACTATTAGTCGGAAAAGTGGGGCAAGGAGGACACAGAGAAGGAAGCGGCGTGAGTGGGGGGTGCCTTTGGGTGTGTGGAGGCATGACTTCTACTTCTAGAATGATTTGAGTCTGTGTGGACTTGGACGAGACGCTTCGTGGCTCTGGGTCTGGGTTTTCTCCTCCAAAACAAGGGAATAACACTGCACAGCCGGCAGAGCTGCAGCCCTATGGCGCTGGGGGCCCCCGGGCCCACATACAGCACCTCCATCCGTGCCACGGCTTGAGTCTTCTTCAGAGTCCAGCCTGGGCACAGGCTTTTCCCACCATCTTTTTAGTGGGAAAACCACCAAAAAAGGATCAAGAGCAGCTCTACATTCTTCTTTAGATTAATACAATCAGGGCATTACTCAGAATTGCTCCAACGATTTGTATTCATAGAGCGTCATATGTACTTTCATTCATGTCATATAAATACTTATGTTTTGTCATACATCACTATACGAATCACAAATATCTGTCATTTCTATTTATATAATGTCATATATATAGTGTTTTATATATTTTTATATATGTAATAAATATGACACTATATGAATACAACTCATGGGTATTTGTATATATATTACAAATACCTATTGCCTAAATACCTATTACATTATAGGTATATATAAGGAGATGCCTATTATATTATAGATATTTGTATATATATACACATGCATATATATGCACAGGTATTTGTGAGACACTATATAAAGACAAATCACAGATACACACACACACACACACACACAGAGTCGCTGGTTATAACCTAAGGCTTCCCAATCAAGTCATAGACGATAAACATTTGACTACTGTTGTGGGTTGAATTGTGTCCCCAAAAAGACATACTAAAGTCCTAACCTATGAATATGAACTTATTTGGACACAGGGTCTTTGCAGATGTAACTAAAATGTAAGTTAAGATGTGGTTATACTAGAGTAGGGTGGGCCCTTATTCCAACATGACTAGCATCCTTGTAGGAAGAGAAGAGACACAGAGACAGACTACACAGGGAGAAGAGGCAGACACACAGGGAAGACAGCCACCTGAAGATAGAGGCAGACACTGGAGTGATGTGTCTACAAGCCAAGGAGCAACAGGGATTGCCAGCAGCCGCCAGAAGTGAGGAGGAGGCAAGGAGGGATCCTTCTCTAGAGCCTGCAGGGGAGCGTGGCCCTGCTGACACCTTGATTTCGGACTTCGAGCCTCCAAAACCGTGAGAGAATACATTTCTGTCATTTTCAGCCACCTAGCTAAGCACCAGCATGTGGTACTTGGCTGGGTGGCCCTGGGCGACTGGCATGACTCCCCCTGCGGAGTGGAAGGAAAGCAGAGTCTTTGTGTCAGTCAGGCCCTCGCATCTGCTGAGCCCCCAGCTCTGGGCCCCTTTTCCCTCGCTCAATCGCTCTCAGGGGAAGGGGTGGGGCAGAGATTTTTAACTGTTTCCAACTGAAACCAACACTTGAAAGGTTACAAAGGCCCCTATACCCCCTGGTCTTCCCTGGTGATGGCTGATGGCTAAGGACACACTGCCACCACCCTAAGCCCAAGCTTGGTCATCTGGAAATGGGCTCTGAGAGAGGACCACACTTCACAGCCTTACTCTCCCTGCGCCATTCCCTCCCGGCGCCAGCACATGAGGCTTTGAGTTCTCAAAGGGTGGTGGAAATTTATGGTTAGAATGCCTTTAGATCAGAGTTCCTGCTGTTAGAGACTTTTTTTTTTTTCACTTTAATGGTACACAGGAATTCTCCCCCCTACCCCCACCCCCACACACATCTTTTTAAAATTTGCACCTTTTTTTCTGGCTGATTTCCTATGGTGAGGGGGAGGCTAGGAAATGCCCAATAAATCATCTGTCTGTCCTCACTCAATTGAAAGGCAGGAAACACAGAGAGCAGTCCCCTTACCTTTTCCACTTTGCATATAACAAGAGCTATCAGGGCCCTTTGAAAGGCAGCCCCTCTGACAGCAGTATTAATTCTTCAAGGCCACTGGAGTTGTTTCTAGGGACCAGACCCAAAGCGGGAGGGCATGTTGGGGATGTTGACTGCCTCTGCTACCAACCCCTCAGATGGGCAACTTCAGAGCTTGCCCTGGGAGGTCGATTCAGTCAGCGATGATTTAAGGGGCTCCTTGGGCCCGGCACGGTAGCAAATCTGTGCAGGACAAAAGGGATTTTAATCCCTAGTCCTTGTCTTTAAGGAGTTTACAATCTAGATGGTGCAACAGCTAAGTCATGCACATCAAGATAGTGACCCCATATAAGGGAGTTTATGGAAAATGTCCAAGGAGAGGTTGGGGTGGATGTGGGGAAGAAGAGAAGATGCTGCCCGCTGGCCAGCAAAGCCTTCCTGGAAGGTGAAGAAGGCTCTGGACAGAGGCATGAAGATTAGGTAGGGTTAGAAAGAAGGAGGAATGGCACTGAAGATGCTGGGGACCCCTGAGAACAGCACGTAATGGGGCGAGAGAGGCAGGAGAGACTTCTCAGGGTACAGTAAGACACTTAGGGTGTGCAGAAAAGGTCGGGGGGGCGGATGGAAAGCAGGCTGGAAAGGTAAGCAGAGTCCTTCTCGGGGCGGTCCCGAGAGCCCAGCTGAGGATTGTGGATGATGGAGTGACAACTGAAACTGTGCTTGTCCCCTGTGTAAACCCGCTGGCCCTCCCTGGAAGATGCCTCCGCTTGGCCTCGCACTCAGAGAAACCCGTGCAACTCCCAACGCTTCCAGGCCTAATGTGATCTCCACTGTAGGTTTTCTCGAGAGGCCGGGCAGGCGTTTTGTACAGTGCATGTCACAGCAAATCCCCTAAACCTCCTGGGACATTTTCTGCTTCAGTTTCACACCCTAAAATTAGCCCTCATTCTCTCCCTTTCTCTTTTTCTCTTTCTAGCCACCTCCCTTTCTCAGACTGCCCCACCCCCGAGGGTCCCCTCACTGTTATGGGCTCTCCCTTCACTCCTTCCTCTTCTGACTTTTCCTTCTCACCCACAACTCCTGACACCTGCCTGGCACCTGTCGTTCAGGACAGGTGAGCCCCTCCTTCAGGAATTAGAGACGCCTTCTGCTGTGTCTGCTTTTCTCCCACGACTAGCCCTCTAGCTATCCTGGGGCTACAATCCTCCCTCTGGCTCTGGCTTTTAGGAACAATCTGGGAGGGTGTCTAGGAGTGCTCTGCAGGGAAGTGGGGCGTGGGAGGAGGGTGCAGACAGGACAGCAGTTAGGAGGCCATTGATTCCTGGGGTGGGCCTCAGCAAGGCCCTGGGAAGGAAGAGACTCCAAAAACAGGATAGGAAACTCAGACCCAAAAGTGGCCCTGGGTCTGGACGGACTTTCACATTTGAGGTCTGTCCCCCTTACCTGACTGGGAGCCACGCGCTTGTGTCTGTCCTGTTCACCACAGCTTCTCCAGGCCTTAGCACAGCACCAGACACATGAACACGTACACGGTACATACCTACTGAAGAAGTGAACGTCGGCTGAAGGGTAACTCAGCAGCGCCCCAACCGAAGAGAAGGGAGCCTCCGCAACCCCATGGCAGGTGACAGGGTTCAGGACATGCTACCCCAAAATATGGCCCCTTGGCATATCAAACATTTTAAGCTGAAAGAGTCTGAGAAAATGTAGGAGCATGAAGGTCACTCTGACCTTCCTCTCGACCCTTCTCCCCTGAAACAGGTCACAAGACCCTCATGTGAGGGTGCTCTCCGTATACCCAGAGGAATATCTTGTCTCCGAAGACAAAGGGACGCGGAGAAGAATCCTAACAACAGGCCTTGCTGGGTCCCCCCAGTTTACCACATTCCCCTCATGTTTCTTAAGCTGTCAGGTTCCTCCATGACCGCCGACTCTTCATCAAACCTAGCATGAAGGTACTCAGATCGAACTGTATCTTCAGGTCTTCACTTCCTTATGAAGGCTCCCTTGTCACATAAAACTTATATTAAATAAATTTGTATGCTTTTCGCCTGCTAACCTGTCTTTGTCAGTTTAATTTTCAGACCCAGCCAAGGGACCCTAAGAGGGTCGAGGAAAACTTTTTCCTCCCCAACTCAAGTCAACGAGCAGATGTCCCAGGGTTCACCTGCACAGCTGTCGGCGGAGGAGGCAACTCCAGCAGGTGGAAGAGAGGGAGCCTCACTCCACCTGGGTCCCCCTAGCCTGCCTTCCATGTCCCCCATGCTGATTCACACCTGGATAGAATCATAGACAGCACTGGGGACACCCTCCGAGGCCACGAGTCCTAACCCCTACTAGATGGGCAAGGAGGCCTGGCTGGTGCAGGGTGTGACTCACCACTCCGCTTCCCTTGAGGACCAGTGTGGGGTTTTCTTTCCCCACAATATCTGCTTCATGGACTGGATGTCAAGGCTTAATGTGTTATCTCTTCCAGAAATATTTTAATTTTAAAAGATGACTGTGATGAGCAGATAACATTTAATACAGGAGAAGGGAAGGAGAGAAAGGGAACCAACGCGTATTGATTCCCTATTACGAACTAGTCACAGTGCTAACGCTCTTATGAGTTTTTTATTTATTCTAATTCTTCTACTGCTATTCATTCAACGATGATTTTTTTGAGAACCGACTGTGCTCCAGGCACGTTCTAGGCATGGAAACAACAGGGAACAGACCAGACAAAGATCCTGTGCTCATCACACTTGCACTCTAGTAGAGAAAACAGACAGGAAACAAGAAAAAGAATAGGATATTAGAAGGTGATCCAGACTGTGGAGAAAAATAAAGCAGGGGAGGAAGACAGGAAGTGCCAGTGGTGGGGGTTGGTGGTGGGAGGGTGCTATTTAAAATAGGTAGTCGGAGAAGGCGCCACTGAGAAGGTGAGGTTCAAGCAAAGGCTTGAAGAGGTTAGGGAAGAGCAGTTGCCACGTCTGCGGAGAAGATTCCAGGTGTGGGAATCACCCACAAAGGGAGCGTTCCTACAGCAGGACCGTGTGTTTCTGTTTAAGGCACAGCCAGGAGAGGTAGGTAGAACCCCAGGCCTGCTCTCTAAAATGGAGAGAACTGGCTTTTCCTGGTAACTCCCCAGGTTAATTCATCTTGCTGAGGAGGTCAAGGTCTCAAGCACAGGATATATTTGTTTTCCAACCAAAGTCATCTTGCAAGGACAGTAGAGATGGTTGCAAGAGAATGGATTAATGCTCACTGCTCTGTCCTTCATGGCATCTGGAGCCTGATCCCACTGCTGCTACCTGCCTGCACTTAGACAAGTCATGTTCCCTGGGCCTGAGTTTTCTCTTCCACAAAATGGGAGATACATTTAATAACGCCCATGCCAAGAGATCGGCTGATGTATCGGATAAAGCACTTTGAAACTGTAATGTGCTGTAGACGTTGTTCATTGTCGTGATTATTATACCATAACAGCAACTCTGGGTCTATGTCCAGCTCATGTTGTAAGGCCATTTCAGTAGGCACATTTCTTAGTTCTGTTTGCTAGGTTGCAAAGATTATTTTTACTTAGGTGTTGTAGTAATCTTACTATTTGGGGCAGGAAAAGATTCCATGAGGCTCTGAACTTCGGCTGGATCTGTCAGGCCATTCCCAAATCTGAGAGGATCCTACTATCCCCACCCGTACCCCGACCTGTTCCCCCACGCCACTGGGCTTCTGTTGCCCAGCCTTACCAGAGAGAGCTGTGTGTCTGTGCTAAATCGCACGACGTGACCTCCACTGGGCTCTCCAGGCTGCCGGATAATTTTCATCCTTTGGTTACGTCCTTGTTTGCTTTCTGCGGTGAGAGCTCCAAACCCAAGACCAGACCACGTCCTCCCCTGCAGCCTGGCTGTGGCCACACTAAGGGATGTACAACGTGGGCTCTTCCCTGCCTGGACATCCTGACCAGGCCTCGGTCTACCCTTACTCCACCCACTTTTTCTCGATCCGGAGCCAGCACCGTCTTCCAGTGGAGGGGAGGACTTCTTGTGCTGGCGGCCACATAACACTTTCCATAGAAATAATCAGTGACCCAAAAGGATTCATGAAGAAGGACGTTGATTGCTGTACTGTTTCTAATAGCAAAAACTGGGAAGCAACTCTCTGCCACAAAAGGGGATTGGTCACACTGACTATGGGCACAGCCATGAGATGGCAAGGAAAACTTTTTAAGTAGTACAATCCCAGTTTAGCTAAATGCCAAACAAAATCGGCGGCAACAACCAACACAAACATGTGCATAGGGGAAAAAAGACTGGAAGGAAATATTCAAAAATATAGACAGTGATTATCCTTAGGTGACGAATTTATGAGTGATTTTTATTTACTCTTAGTACTTTAATATATTCTGAAATTTCTATTGTAAGCACATAGTATTTTTATAATTAGAACAAAAAAGCAAAACTATTATTAACAACATTTCTCTATAGAAAGCTTCATACGATTCAGTTCTTGTTGTCGGTTTAACTGCAGCCTTTCCTGGGTGGTGTCTGGTTGACAGCTGCACAGTAACTCTCGTTACTTGTAAGAACTAGAAGCAAAGAAAACCATAACCAATTAACATTAGAGTGGGAACTGAGGCATGCAGCACGGAAATGCCTCAGCGGGCGCATGTGATTACTAATTTTTTTTCCATTGTGGGACAGGTGTTTAGGGGAATGTGCCAAATTTGCTCCAGATAATTTATTTTTTAAAATACCATGATTACATCATTTTTCTGCCTTTGTTTTCATGGGAACTTATAACATGCAGAACCATTCAGTTATGGAGATTTCATTCTAAGTCTGTTTAATCTATTTACCTGAGGCCCTACTGTGTGCCAGCACTGGGGATCCCAGGGGTTATCTCCAGTGGTTCTCAGCAGGGGATGATGGGCAACCCTCACCAAGGGCTCTGGAATTGTTTGGGAGTCTGTGATTGTCAAATGGCTGAAGGAAGGGTGCTATTGATTTGGTGGGTGAGGGCCAGGGGTGCTAAACACTCTACAGGATGTGGGACCGTCCTATGTAACCAGGAATTGAGCTCCCCCCAATGCTGGCGGCGGAGGGGAAACATGACGGGACAGTCGAGTGCAGACAATGTCTGGGAGGGACAGAGAGAAAGGAGGGCAGCTGCTTCTCGGCCCCAGCCCAGCATTCAGGTTCAGGGTTATTGAATCCCCCAGGTTTTCCAGCAAAGCCAGAAATGTAGATGATGATGTAACATTTCCCGATTTTTAAAAACACTGTGTGGGCCAAACAAAACACATCTGGGAGCCAGATTCAGCCCTCAGGTTGCCAATTTGCAACCCTGGCTTAGGGAAAGACACAGTCCCTGTCTTCATGAGAGCAGTATAACAGAGCCCTTATGAGTTCAAGTTCAAGTTCCAGAGTGGACAGACCCAGGTTCCAGTCACAGTTCTGTCACTCACTACCTCCAACCTCAGGCACGAGAACGTCTTCTGCGCCTCACTTTCTCACTCCATGAAACAGAACTAATGGGAATGCTCATTGGTTTGTTACGAAGACTAATCCAGGCAGAAGTCCCCAGTGCCTCGCACATGGGACGTGCTTAATGTAGTAGAGCTATTATTCTTATTATTAAGGATATCACGGTCTAAATAAGCACTTACTGTGTACGGCACACTGTGCTGGGTACTGAGGGCTTATGAATAAGTATGAGAGAAAGACCTTGACCCAGAGGTGTTTTCATTTTGGAAAGAAAGATAAACCCTGGAAATAAATATTGTGAGCTGGTCAGATATAAGAATGTGACCAACATCAGACAGTTACAGGACCTCAGAGGC
Source organism: Equus quagga (assembly GCF_021613505.1). Taxonomy (NCBI): domain Eukaryota; kingdom Metazoa; phylum Chordata; class Mammalia; order Perissodactyla; family Equidae; genus Equus; species Equus quagga. The sequence continues at coordinate 1,707,593 of NW_025799647.1, forward strand.
GGGCACTTCTTGTGAAGGAGGTGGTGGGGGGAGTTGGGGTCCAGCCAGACAGAGACGGAGGGGGAGGGAGCAGCCTAAACAAAGACCAGAGGACAGATTATAAAATCATTCTAACAACCGAGTGCTTTTCACATGCCGGCTCTCTCTAAGTCCTCCACGGAGTCGTAAACAGGCTCCTCTGGCCTCATACTTATGAGGGACAAAGCACGAGACTGGAAAGGTCCCCTGGAGTCAGGGCATGGGGGCACTGACTGCTAGGCCAGAGCATGGAAGAGAATTTAATTGGTTGGCAGGGGAGTGGAAACAAGGAAGTGACATGCAGGAGCAGTAATCTGGGGTCAAGTGCAGTGCGGAGCGGAAGTGGAGATGGGGCAGCAGACTTGTGCGGAGGCCAAGCGTGGGGCCTGGGAATGGGTGGGGAACCCTGTGAAGGATGCTTTCTTTACCAAGTCTCTGGATGGACCAAATTTGGATGACGGTGGGGGATGCCGTCAAAACTGCCTGTGGGAGGATAACGGGAATTTTATACGGGGAAAACAGTTGTAAACTCTTGTCTTGATCTCCTGGCTCTCATTCCCCACTCTCCACCAGCATGTTCCTGCTCTCTATTGATCCGGCCTTGTGGCTATAAATGCCTTCTCTTCAACTGTTTTTGAAAATTTTGGAAGCAACTCCTCCTCTCGCTTAGGTGCTATTTTCAAATCCCTGCAGAAAGCCTGTACCTACACCCCTCTCTTGAACACACATCACCGCGAGGGGCGTTGATGGATGGGGTGCAGCAAAGCTTCCAGGGTTTTGGCCCATCAGGGCTGCCTGTCTTGGAATCCCAGGCTGTATGTGAAGGGAGAGGGTGCCTAGCGAATTCTGTGAAACAATTTTTTCAGGGGGAAATTGTTAATCCACTAAAAGAACAAACTGTTTCCAGCACTCCAACTCCAAAATGCTGTTTACATTTACATTCCAACAGGCAAAATGCTGTTTACACAGGAGGCCCATCGATTTTTCAAAGCAGACCAGGCCACACGTCTCCTAAGGAAGATTTTGTTAGCTGTGGTTCTGATTTATTCTATAGGACGGAAAGTAATAAGACTATTTTGCTGGGGATGTTTGATCTGGAGGTTCTTTAGACCATAACCTGAATTAGCCCAAACCAATGCAGTTTCATGGCAATGCATCTTTAGCAGGAAAAATTCCATGAATAACCACTTAACTGTCCCCCACCCCCCACCAATAACCTGCACAACTGTTGGTGAGGAATACACACCTTAACAGTCCTCCAGGAAAGGACCCCTTGCTGTGAAGTGAGTAAAATGCCCTGTGTCCCTATTTCCAGGAGGAAAAGTAAACATAGCAAGTGTGTGGTGGCCACATACCGCATGGGCTAGAAGGGCCTCTGTAGGTTATCCACAGGAAGGGAGCAGGGCCTGCTGAAGAGAGCTGAGAGCTCTCCATGTTGCACCCTCAGAAGATGTCCGAGTCCCACTAGTTCTTTTCCTGAAGCAGGACAGCCTATGCCTCCCTTCAGAGACCCCCTAATCCTGCTCCCAGGTCCCACTCCACCAGCAAAACAGATGCTGATGGACAGCAGGCCAGCTTACAGCAGTAAAGAGTTATTAGACAGCCGTCAGAGCCAACCAGCATTTTCATAGGCTGCCTCATAGATGGCAAGTTTCCTGTCACCAGAGGCAACCAAACACCAGCTCAACATCTATCAATAGGGATAGCAGTAGGATTGTGTTGTGGCTTCCTTCAGGAATCAGTAACAAAGAAATACCTAACAGAGTCTACTTTCCTTCTTCTAGAACCTTCTATAAAAATGTGTCTGGGGCATAGACTAGGCAGCAGATGTGGGCTAACAATCCTGTGGTTACCTGGCCTGTGATTTGGTACAAGTCACTTCTCGTCGGTCAAATGGGGGGTTAGGTGCAAAAAAAAGTGAGTCAGCTCCCAGAGGCGAACTTTCTGACTTATAGGCAGTGGCTCAAAAACTGAGACTGATCCAAGTCTGCCTCAGAACCTTGGAACTAGCATTGTCCTTCCAAGGAGGTGGGACAGACAACTGGAAGCACATCTGGTAGCTCTTGAAGGATCCAACACGGCCCTGAGCTCAAAACTCTCTCAGCTCCCACTCTGACTCCCTGGTTCCTGAAATGTCAGCCTGGCAGGAGCTCCCTGGGGATTTGAATCCTCCGACCCAGTTCAGGGGTCTTGTAATCAAATGCAAATTACGCCTTTAAACCCCAGAGGGGTGGGAGGAGGGATTAGCTGACAACCCTGGGAGCGCTGCCCAAGGCCCTTGGGAGTGACAGCCCCCCACTGGGGGAGGTCACGAGGGAAAGAGCAGAAAAGGGAGAGAGCTCCGGAGGGGTCAGAGGCCTCTGGCAGCCCCTACTTCATTCCCAGTGTGCCCTCGAACAAGGCCCTGGGTAGGGGGCTAATCCCCAGGCCACCGGCCCTCAGCATTGTTTTGGCAGGGTCAGGACCCCCACCCCATGCGTCACTGGCTGCACGTCTGGCCTCTTGGCCACGGTGCTCTGTGCTAACCCACAATTCCCTAGGCCGAGAGCCCAGACACGTCCGCTCCGTCCCTCTCACTCCTCCCCAGGCTCAGGGAAGTCAGGACTGAACACAGAGAGAGGGAGGCCCTGATGGGGCCATGGCTTGGAGAAGAAGGGTACACAGAGGATGGCAGAGCCAGCTTGGAATCAGCTCTAACAGAGTAAACCAAACTGCTCTCCTCCAGGCCCGGCAACCCCTTCCAATCAGGGAGTCTAAAATTACCATATTTACAGCATCTGCAGCCAAGCCGAGCGCTCAATAAGATGAATAGGCATGACGCACGAGCTGAATAGAAGTATGCAGCAGGGCTGGGCTGGGCACCAGGGTGAGCAGCCACAGGAGGAGGGCAGGACCGTCCCAGGCATGGTAATACACAGGATTCACCCAGCACTAAAGCGAGGTGGAGGCGGGTGAGGAAGCCCTAGCATGTCAGTCTTCTAAAGAAAGAGGGAGAGATGGAGCAATTAACAAGGAGGGGGGGAGAGAGAGAGAGAGAGAGAGAGAGAGAGAGAATATGATGCTAACTTCAGAACACTTCTCCCTTTCCTTCTTCCACCTTCCTCCCTAAGAGGAAAGTCTTGAGGCCACCAAGACAGTATCCCTTAAACTGAGTTTCCGGGGAGTCAGGGTGGGGGGCCTCCATTGGGGTCTTGCTTTGGACTCTCACAGTGGGACATCCATGTCTGTGAGTTCCCTTCCCAAGCAGCCTTTTCCAGGGACGCTCTGATCGACCCATGCAGACTAAATGACTCCATTCATAAAAAGGGCCTGAAAGTCTGGGCAATGTAGCTCTGGAAGAGACCAAGACGGGAATGATGGAGCACATTCTGTGTCCAGGTGTTCCAACACTGTCCCTGCCTGGTCTGTTCTTCCCTGGGAGGGAGAATGCCCAGGAAAAGAGAGTGGAGACTCATAACCTGCAGACACTCTCTCAGAGAATTTCAGAGCCAGGAGGGACCTAAATACAACAGCAAGAGGGGAAGAGGCTGGGCTAAGGAATCTGTGCCCACAGACTCTGAGTCCAGGGCTGACTCTCCTGTCTCAGAGGCTCACAGCAGATTCCTGGGGTTCTAGAATTTTGAGGGGGACCTCTGGACCCTACTCTCCTCCCTTTAGCCAGAGTATCTCCACCTTGGTCTGCTTTGTGTCCTGGGCTTCTATTAAAGCTTTCATTTCATTTCCACATCATATTCCATGACTAAAATAAGTGTAGAAATCAGTGGCCTGTACCAGTGGGCAGGAAGTGGAAAGAAGTACATGGGTACCTGGAAGGAAGGCAGAATGAGGTGTCTATAGAAACAGGATTGGATGTGGCAGGGGATGCAAAGAAAAGGGGGTGAGTACGGAGAGAAGGTCAAGATCAGCACTAACATGTGAACCAGCCACCAGAGGAAAACATCTCCCCTAGAGAACTAGAACCAGCCACCGTCTCAATAACCTTACTGGAACCTGACCCCAGACCCCAAAGTGGGGGCCATTTGTTAAGCAACTGTCCAGTCCACATGAGCCATTCTTGGTAGGAGGTGATAAGAGGTAGGATTTGCTGGTGTTTGAGTTGCAGCTGGCCACTCCAAAAATGTTTTCAAGCTGACGACATCCTCAAATAGACACACAGTTCAGTGCTTGACTAAATCCAGCCCCACCCTAAGGGTCTGTTAGAAGAAGAAAGTCCTGATAAACTACACAGATGTGTTTCTGTTCTTCTCAGTGGCCCAGAATTGCTAAGAGCTCCCCTTCACCACTAACATGGTAAGAAATGGGCAGAGTTAGTCACCCAAGATGGCAGCTCCTATTCCCATTGCTCTGTCCTATGTAGGGCCCATATTTCTTACCATTGGCCAGGAGTGTCCCTCTCTTCTCCTCCTACCTCTTAGACCTCACCTTCCATCTCCTCCATGGGCTCCCACCCTCCTGTTAAATTGTGTTTCCTTCAGGTTTGGGCTTCTATCTTCTCTTGGAACTCTGCTCTCCTTAAGCAACCTAACTCTCTGCTGGCTTCATTTATTGCTAAAAAACTGTGACCTCAGCCCCAGGCATCTCCTGAATTGCCCACGTATATTTCCAACTGTCTGCCGAACATCTCCAGTTGGACATTCTACAGTTGTCTCAACTCACACATGTCCAAAACTGATCTCATTATCTACGCTCTCCTGCTTCCCATGACAAGCCCTCCTTGGGTTCTTTCCAGATCTCTCTCTCTCTCTTTCTCTCTCTCTCTAAGTCAATGATATCACCAGCCACTCAGACATCCCAATGGAAACCTTAGAGTCACCTCTGACCCCTCCCTCTCCCTCATTGAGGTCTGACAGTGTTAACTCCCATGGGTCCTTTAAATTTCTCTCCCTTCCATCTGTGCCACCATTGCCCCAGATTAGGCCCTGAGCATCTCTCTGCTACTATGAGCCTTCCTACAGGATCTCCCAGTGTTGGATCTCCCTCCACTCTACAAACAGGAGACAATCGTCTAAACACAGATTTGATTCAGTAAATATTTGCTAAGGGCTCACTTTGTGCCCAGAACTGGGCATGCAACAGTAAATATGACCAGTATGGTCCCTGTCCTCATGGGGCTCATCCCAGGTGGGGGGCCAGATGGGAAACAAGCACAAAACAGACAAGTGAATAAAATACTTCCAAGTTGAAGGTAGTGCTAGAAGAGAAACAAATCAGAGGCTGAGGTAGGAAATAATGAGGTGGGGTGGACGTCTGTTCCACCACTCACATAAAGACCTTCAATGGCTCCTCATTACCTACGGAACAAAGTTCAAGCTCCTCAGCTTGGCATGCAAGGCCCTTGCCAATCAGCTCCTCTGCCACCACCTCCTCCCTCCCTCCTCCTCTCTACTCCGTGCTCCAGGTCCTAGCCATCTTTGAATCCCAAGCCCTTCTCCTGGCAAATAATAAGCCAGTAATAAATGTTTGGGGAATCAAAGTGTGGATGAATGAATGATGGATAGAGCTCCGTTTACAGTCATGCCCTCTCCCCTTTCTCACGTCTGCTCTTTGGTGAAGCTTCTTTACAATGGCTCCTTCTCCTGAGTCTCCATAGTGTTTCCCACACTGTTTCTGCCCCAGGTGCTTGTAATATTTGACTGTCTCTCCTGCTAGACTGCTAAGACATTGAGGGCAAGGGCAGTCTTGTTCCATTCTGAAAAAAATGCCTGGCACACAGCAGACACCTGAAACATGCCAGTTAAGTTGACTGTGAAGAGCATAAAGCAAGGGGAAGTGGTTGTCATCGTTTTTAGACTGTTTCCTGCTAAAACAACGCCAGTGGCCAAAATATTTTGGTGGAAAGAAGCAGTATGAAGACATCTCTTGCTAAGCGGCCAGCCAGAGGCACACACCTCCTCTTGTTCAAGAACAGCCTCAAAGAGCCCAACTTTGTCACTATGTCTTTGCCTTTGAAAATATTTTTGCGTAACTGAAGAGGAGAACAATGAAGCAGATGGGTGCCCGTGGAAACTGGTGCTCAAAGATCTGCCTGTATCCACGTGAACAGAAACTCACCTGGGCTGGGAGTTGGTTCTAGAGTTCAGCTTATCCCTTCACAAGATCTGTGAAGAACCAGCTCTATTTCCATCCTAGCAACCTAGGGTACTTGTTTTTATCCAAGGACCTTAAATGAAACCTAATTTCTCTGCCATTCCCACATCCTGTTCTTGGAAATCCCTAATCATTGTTCCCTAAGACCAGAATAACTGAACATGGGGGTCTGTTGGTCTTTGGCAAATACATCCAGAGTCCCTGCCTCCTTAGGCAGGATAGGGGTAAAGTGGACGGGGAATCAACCATAAAAAATTTCCACTAAAAAATCTGATAAAAGGTAAGAATAAAAATAAGAGGTAGATTTTGTGAATTTTCTTAGGCTTGGTGCCTGCTCTCTGAAAGGTGCTGGGCATGTGCCAATCTGCTTGGCTTTCCCAAATCCCTGTTGATTTGTTTGAATTTCACACATGGTCACCTCACTTTCCTTTCTTTTTTCTATGTTCTCAGAAAGCACCCCACCCCTGACCTGAGCATTTCATTAGCCCTACCTCCTCAGAGACCATTTCAGATTTTTCTTGACAGCCGTATTTTATTCACTCTGGTTCAATGTCGCCAACCCAACTGTCCTCAGCCAAGCCTCCAAAGGAAATATGATCTGCTTGCTGCGTCAGATCCTTTGGAAATAGATAGGACTGGCTTGGAGTCACTCCATATGGGGCTGCAAAGCTGCTCTCTCTCTCCTTCTAAGTGGGTTGAGTCAAGCCCAAACTGAGGCAAGAGGTTTCCAAGGAATACAGAGCAGAGGACTCTAGTAAGTGGTGGTGATTCAGTCAGTGGTCTTCTAGCTTCTGAGTCAGGCAGCATTAACCTTCCTCTGGCAGCAAGTCTGCGTGGGCGGCCTTCACAGTCAAACAAAACAGTAAGGTCTTCAACACTGGGGTTCACGAAACATTTTACAAGAGAAGCGGGGATGCAGGCTTGGTGTGAATCTCTTCATTCAAGCCAAGTTATAGTGTAAATTTTTGTGTTTCCAAGATAAATGAAGGTTAGTTAAATTGATTTTGAGATTTATGCATCTTGTGTAAAGTTGGCAGGGTATCTATACTTCCATTGGGCCACCTCTACAGAATACCATTAAAATTCTCACATACCTTGTCCCAAGGTCTCTTTGGAATTTTAAATAGATTAATTTCTTCTTTGAATTAATTTTGCACTGTGTCATTTTGTTCCCAGTACCTTAGAGTCTGTCTGGTATGGTGAAGGAGCCTAGGCTGGGAATCAGAAGACCGGGGTTAAAGTCCCAGCTATGTCATTCATTGGGCAAATCAGTTAACATGCCTTAGCGGCCTCATCTACAAAATGGGAATTGTACTACCTGCTTTGAAAATCATAAAGCAATGTATAAATATAGGGAGGTTTTGGCCTTAGCAGTGGCTGTGTGGTTGACAGTGAAGTGATCCTCCAGGTTCTATTGAAGGTGTGGGCCAAAACAAGATGACGGGGACATGAATGTAGTGGTGAGGTGGGCAGGACACTGGCTGCCCTGTTAGAAAGCCTAGTTCAAACGCAAACCAAGTCCTTTAATCTCATTAATTAGGATTTTTATATGATATTTTATTTTGAATAAGTCTTAGAAGTAGGCCATTCAATCTTGTATGCAATGGAAGAAATTTTCTCCATTTCTCTGTGAAGATCATCATGATAATGCTTGATAATCAATAATTCTCCTTTACTGAATGACTTCTAGGTCTCAGACTTCTAACTTCTAGGGAAGAGGAATAAAAATCTTTGACTTCAAGGGATTCAGTCCTTTGGGGACAATGTGTAAACAGACAATCATGGAGAAAAATCTAGAAGGCGAATGACAGAAGAGTGACAAGCTCTCTAGGGCAGGGGCTGGCAAACTACGGCCCTAGGGCCATATCCAATCCACCACCTATTTTTGCGAAGAAAGTTTTGTTGGAATACAGCCACACTCACTTGTTTATGTTCGCATTGTCTATGGCTGCTTTTGTACTACAATGGCAGAATTGAACAGTTGTAACAAACTGAAAATATTTACCATCTGGACTTTTCCAGAAAAAGTTTGCTGACCTCTGGTCTAAGGCAATCAGATCTTTCAAAGATTTAACTTGGGTCCTCAAAGTTGGGTAGGAATTAGCCAAAGGGAGAACAGGAGAAAAGCATTCCAGTTGACTGGAACAGTAAGGACAAAGGAGTGGAGTCAATAAAGGTTATTTCACGTTTAAGAATCAACGGGAAGTCGCAATGGTATGTGACAGGGAACAATGGGAGATGAGGCTGGAAAGATGGTCGGACAGAGAAGGTCCCTTTAAGTCAATGCTAATGTGTTTGAAATTAATTCTGTAGATCTTTGGTCTCCAAAGAGATGCATTCCCCAGAGTTACACAAGATGATTCATTAGGATTCAGGCAGAAATTATTAGAATTTTGACTTTATTTTTATCTGACAAATAAGAAATTTGGCTTTATGATATTTAATATAGACATTGGCAATGGGGTCCTTACTTCATCCATGGCATATGGCCACATGTGTTGGATGGTCCCTGAGATGAAGCATCCTGTGGCAAGATCAGGAACTGCATAGTGCAGAGGGGTCAAGAGTGGTGTCCTCAGTCCTCACTCTTCCCTGGGCTTTTAACAAAATATGAACCACTATAGTTTACACATTCTTGTTTCATTGGACTTTGGACATTATCTAGTTTAACCTAACATATGCAAAATGGACAAGGGGACTAAAGATATTCCTGCATAGAAACAATAGTTAAAGATAGTATTAGTAGCATAAGCATAGGCAAATAATAAGAATAGTAGCACAGACACTTCTCTTAGAAGTTCTCTTCAGCCATATTCTAGCTGAAAACAGTGACCAAACTTTCAGATGCAACAAGAAGTGAAGCCAAAACAATTAGAAAATTCTAAGAGCACTATTAGGCATACGGATTTACATCCACCATCATTTATGATGAACTTTGCTCATCACATTTATTGTGTTTTGTGATATTAGCTAATGATAATATGAAGCCATCACAATTAGCAAGATAGCCTAACCTATTGCTTATTTCATCTTTATTTCTGCCTTTTGAAAATTCAATGTTGTGCATGTTTTATAATTTACATAATGTATTAGTAGAGTAATACATGCATATAATGTAAAAATAGATATACATGTATTGAAAGCACATATTCAAAAATTGTTTACTCTTAGAGGGTTCGATCAAAAAAGTTTGGAGACTATTTCTGTAGACAATAGAGAACCAATGGAGGTCTCAATAAAGGAAGAGATGGGATTAGGTTTGTTTTTGAGAAAGATGCCACAGGCTGCCACGTGGAAGACACACTGGAGAGGGAAAGACATGTTGCAGAGTGGCCACTTCCAGGCATTTTTATGTGCTTGGAGATCTTGAGACAAAATGTGTAAATATTAAGAGCTGTTATTACAGATTCCACTCTGCCAACTCTCTCTTCTTTCAGAAATGAATGGCCTTAGGCCCAAGAAAGGCCACAAAGGATTGCATTGACAATATAGTTTTGCAATGAGCAAAGTTAGTTGGGTGACATAAAAGCACAGAGTAGGTTTGAGGGATGAGAAAACAGACCCTAGGAGTACTGCATGCCATCCAGACTCAACTTTCCCCTCTGACCTACATGAGTTTCCAAGGCAAAGGATTCTTCAGCCACGAGAGACATAGCCATTCTTTCAGCCAGACAGGCCATTCCCACTGCTAACGGGCAGGATTAATTGATTCTGATGGGCAGACACATTCTATTAAGACTCTGCATATAAGGTGTGGCTTCTGGGAAGGACCGTGGCATTTCTCCTTGGAAAGGGGCCAGGCAGGCCATTAACCTGTTACAGCCAGCTCTCCTTAGCCATCTATTCCTTGCCACAAAGAACCCAGTTGCCAGATATGAAGAACTTAACCTGCATCCTATCAAGTCTTCAAGAACAGAAGGGGCTAAACTGAATTGGGCAGGGTAAGGATTTGTGGAATTCCCCGGGGGATAGAGCTCGGCAGTACCTGAGAAAGAACCAGTGCTAGTCTTGAGCCTAAATCTAAAAGCCCTGCAACATCAAAGAGAGTTTCCTTCTGTGTTCCATGAAGGAGGTCATGCACTCTTCCTTTGTGCCTTTCTCTTTAAAGCACATAGGGAGGAAAAATGAAAATAAAAACAAAACAAAAGCAAGAATCACCACTTTTTATGGCCAAAGATGGAGTTAGGAAGAAAAAAAAACCACACTCTGACTTTCACAACTCTATATCATCTGGACTTACTCTGCAAAAATTTAAGATTAAAATCTTTAATTTTATTCCTCACGTGGATTCTTCATTCCAATAACGTGTTTCCTTCTCTCAAACACACCGTCCAATTCCACCCTTCGCTCTTGGTTGAAATTCTATTCAACCTTGGAGACCTCACAAGCCTCCGCTGGCTTCATAAAGCTTCCCTCGCTGCTCCTAAACCCACCTTCTCTTCCTTCTCCTGGTTAGCTAGAGTTTCACATTCAGTTAGGGCCCCCTTGTGTGTTTCTCTAATCGTTTTGGGTCTCCCCAGCTGAGTTTCTCAGCGGATGTATCATTATGTATTTCCACAGCACCCAGAACCATGCTAAACCCTAGTTTACAAATACTTACTGTTTGACCATCCAGCTAATAGCATGTGCCATGCAGAGAAATGAGTGATCAAGTTGGAGAATAAATAACCCTCTCATTTCTGTACGAAGAGCAAGGTCTTGGGGGTGGCAGGTGAATCACACTGAATAAGGGGGGATAGATTAATGACTTCGATGGTTCATGAGGTCAGAGCTTATCTTGATTGCCAAGGATTTCTGGCTTTTAAAGAGTTCTGATGACCCCCACACTGTCTTGGTGTAGTCTGCAGTGGACCCCTAGGATCTTGGGCCTCAAGGTGTGTGCAAGGAACTCAGAATTCTTCTCTTATGTTCCACCTGAGCAGTTTGAATTCTCTGGCTCTTGTATTTAAACCAAAACAACAACAAAAAAGGAACAAGATGGGATTCACTCATGACCTGGAAGTACTTGGAAGGGGCTGAGAACAGATAGATCAGTCCAGTGGATTCTTTCGGTCCACGTTACTTCAGTACAGCTGCTGGGGACAGACGCCAGCACAGACAGGCTCTTATGAGGACACATCCTGCCAGGATTACAGGGCCTAAAGGAAACACTGACACAGAAGACAAGCCTAACATCCTTTCTTATTGCATCCGTAAAAAACAGCAAATGCAAGAGGCTTAGCCAACAGCAGCCTGGGGGATATGGGGCCTGTCGGAGGCCACAGTTTAGCATCCTGTCACCCAGAGGAGGGAAAAAAGTCCCTCCTTTCTCACCCCTTCCCCAAAATTAAAACAATGAAAATCAGTTCTCATTATCCCGATAATTAAGTCCCATTCAGCCAGCTGACAGCAGCCAAAGAATGATTTTTCTGTGCTGCGCTGTGTGGCTGCCCTCCATGGCCCCATTCATGGGCCACTGTGTGCATTTAATCACCCTTAGCGGGCTGAGCTAATGAAATGCTGGGGCCTTGCCCTGCCCTGACCCTGCTGCTATTTCTATCTGAGCTCAGCATGTCCTTTGCTTGACAGTTGCAACCGAACAAGCAGATTTTTCTCTCCCATCTATGGAGTGTAAAGAGCCTATTTTGGCAGCCTGTGGGGCTGGGGACCCCGCTGGAAACCCAATGAATGCCCCTGGAGGTTAACTTGCAAAGCTGTTTTCCAGACTGAGAGGCGGGCTGGAAGAGTGGAGTGCGGGAGACCTGCAGGCACTGAGGGCAAGAGGGAGGAAGGGTAGGGGGCTCTTCTGGGGCAGAAAGGGAAGATGAGCCTGGAAGAAGGAAGGGGCCGTGCAGCGGGGCAAGCTGATTCATCCTGACGCAAACCTGGACAAAAGCTCTTTGTCAGTTATCAGAAACTCCCTCCCTTGCTGGGGTCAAAGTGAGAAAACCCATTCCGTTTGGTTTCCAGTTCGAATGACCTGGTGAAAGAGGGGGACCCCTGCCAAGAGATTGCTCTCTTGAAATTCCTAACTGTTGTTTTCATGATTCCCCGAGTTTCAGCAGTTAAGGAATAGGATGTCAAGATTATAGGCATTTATCCATATTGAAATTTAGGGAATTAGCTAGTGAAAAAAACATTTTTTTCTTTGAGGTAAGTTGGAGATAAGAGGTAAAAAAAGTATTAAATGGGTTAGCATGGTGGCTTTATGTAGAAAGAACACATCCAATGAAGGACTTAAATCAGGGGTGACAAACTCAAATGCCCCCAGGGGCCAGAGAGGTCACCAAATGAGTGAACGGAGACAGGTGGGAACTGTGGCAAATGAGAAAATGTCTGCCCCATCAGGGCAGTTGCTCCGGAGCCCCAGCCCCTTTCTGTCACAGAGGTAGGCGGGTCCTGAATGCCATGATATTCTGTGTTTTGTTAAAAAGAGAAACCAGAAATCTCTATTCTTATATGAAATCACCCAATTGCTAATGTTGGAAACCAATTCAAGATGTTAAAAAAAAAAAACCCCATCATGCTGGCCAAACAAAATATGTGGGCATATGCAAGTTCACCCCTCACAACAGCAGAGCCTGGGGCCAGAGGACAAATGGAGGCCCACGGATCGTATGTCTAAATATTGAAAAGGTATAAATCAAGTTCACTAACTGTTAAGCAAAATATATTCTGTCTGCCTACAGCGAAAAAATATACCTTCTTAACGACCTGGAAGCCAGGTGGGAATTCAGAGTTCTGGGACATCTTGGAGCTCCTCACAGAAATGGGGCAGCAGAGGGAGAGCTGGCTCCTGGCCCCTGGCCTTTCTCTCCCCACTCCTGGCTCCGTCCGGCATTACCAGGAGACTTGTACAGCTGGGGGGACACTCCAGCCCACAAGTCCAAACTCTGGCTATCCCCGTACACCTCAAACGGCTGCCCCTTGGCTGCCCTTTCTGGCTTAGTGGTGCCCACAGCAAGGGTGTAGTCTGCCCTTGGGAGGACAGATGCCAGTGGGCTTGGAGACACTTGACGGGAAATTCTGGGGTCCTGGGGCCCAGAGTGTGGTCTAGAAGGAGAAATGTGGGCTCTGAGTGGTCACATCTCTTTGGCCCATGGGGTTAGACACAGCCGGAATGAGGCCCTTTAAAGTGTGGAGTCCAAGCTAGAGGTCCCCCTCACTGAGACCTCAGTGCAGCACTGGCTTCAGTTTGAGATCCCTGATTTAAATAACAAGTGCCCGGAAGTGAAGACATCTGGATTCTTGGCCTGGTTTTGTGATAAACTATGTGACCTTGGGGAGATCACATCTTTTGATGAATCAGTTTCTACATGAACCAAATGGGGGCAAAATACCTCTTCTAATCAAGTCATTTGAGAAATAAAAAGAGATTATGCAGAGAAATACTTTTAAAGTAATAACTAGAGAAATAAGGATAATTAAAAAAATAATAACTGCCACGGACACAAATTTTATCAAAAGGAACATATACATGAAGGTCTCGCTCCATCTCATTAAAAATCTCTTTTATCCCAAGACATGGGCTAATTCTGGAAGAAGTGAAAGGATAGCACTTTTCACTGAGAGTCGTCCCTCTTTTCTAACAAGTCCTCGGGCTGGATCTCCTATCACACTGATCTTAAAGGATATTGCAGAGATAAACAAAGTGAAGCAAAAAACCTGTGGGTTTCAGTGATTCATGGATTCTTTCCAAAAACATAGCACCCCCTTTAATCAACATTAAAGTAGGATCTCTCTTTAGGGACATGTGTGCCGTTATTGTGATAGTCATTCTAGAAATGTTGGGTCCCGATTTTTAATGAAAGAAAACCAGTGGGAAAAGTGGCAAAGGAAAAAGACTAAAAGAAGGAAATACTAAAAACTTCCGTAAGAACCTAAATCAATAACAAGTCAGGAATTTTATCTTTAAAGATTTAAAGAAAGATAACTTCAAACCACAGAAGGAGACAAAAGTGTACAAAGGGTAACTTGGTATACCAGGAAACATTTATGTGACAGTAAATTTAAGAGTCCATTCCAAAGAAATATTGTTTGATATTGGTAATCATGTCAAAGCATGCCTGGCCTGGTACTAAAAGATATCTTTCAACTTAGACAAGCCAGGACTGACTCCCAAAGTACAGGGGTTCCCCCTTATCTGCTGGGCAGATGTTCCAAGACCCCCAGTGGAAGCCTGAAACTGCAGATAGTACCAAACCCTATATATGCTCTATTTTTTCCTACATATACATCCCTAAGATAAAGTTTAATTTATAAATTATGCACAGTAAGAGATAAATAACAGTAACTAATAATAAAATAGAACAATTATAAAAATATACTAATAAAAGTTACCATAGATCTTAGCAACCTCAGCATACAATTTTTTTCCTTCCTTATTAAGTGGAGAACTTTCACACTTTCACCTAAAGGAAGCACTTTACGGCTTCTCTTTGGCATATCTGAATTGCCAGCATCACTCCTCTTGTGCTTTGGGGCCGTTATTAAGTAAAGTAAGGGTTGCTTGAACACAAGCACTGCTGCAATACCGAGACAGTCAATCTGATAACTGAGTTGGCTACTAAGTGACTAACGGGCGGGCAGTGTATACAGTGTCGATGTGCTGGACAAAGGGATGATTCACGACCCAGGCGGGTTGGAGCAGGACAGCACAAAGTTTCATCACGCTACTCAGAATGGCAGGCAATTTTAAACTTATGAATTGTTTATTTCTGGAATTTTCCATTTAATATTTTCAGACCACAGTTGACCATGGGTAACTGAAACCTCGGACAGCGAAACCATAGATAAGGGGGGACTACTGTACAGCCAGAGAAGAGAGAAGGTTTGCATCTTAAATATTCATGGGGGACTTGGGAGTTGTGTTAGAACGCCCAGCACTCATTTCCCCTTCCTAACAACGTCCTGTTTTCCTTTCTGGCGATAATCTCTTCTCCGTAGGATACAGTCTGTGGATAGAGCTGGTAATCAGGAGGTTTGTGACCCAAGTTAGGCCAATTAAATGTTCCCTCAAGGGAATGTGAGTTTTGAGCAGAGGGGCAAAGAGAAAGGAAACACTTCAAATGTCTTCTCATCCAAGGGAAGTATCCTGACCAGACTTTTGTGACGCTTGCTGTGGTTCTTACCTCCTGGCTTCTGGAGCTTGATTGCTTCTTGCCCATTTCTGAGACTAGTTCTCCAGGCTTCCCTAAATCCTGTAGGCCCCCTATACCCTTCTTTGAAATTCCCTTTGGCTTATGTTAGTCAGATGTGTTTCTGTTGCATACAGCCAAAGAACCTTAACGCACTGTGGGTACTGACCTTCAGTCCAGTCCACCAAGTGCTCATCGAGAGCTTCCATTCAACCTGACCCCAGGAAGTATGTATCTCACTGAGGGATATGATGCAGACGCTTAACGCAGAAACAGTGGCATTATTCCAGGCTTCCTCTACCCAGTTACACATATTTCTTTCTTCCTTGGTTTTCCTGAAATGTTGGAATGTTCTTTTAGTTTTTCACTTCGTGGTATGAGCTGTTCAGAAAATGGCCAGCAGAGTCACAGCACTTCAAAGGGCGCTCCCAGAACGAGCGTGTGGTTGGAATCAGTATGACAATGAGTCAGCCTGATCATCCTAAGTCCTCCTGTGAGATCGATGTGTCAATATCACATGCTTAGAAACTGGGTTCCAATGCGCCTGATTACCCCTGAAAAAAGTTCATGGAAAAGGCTGAGGGTTTGCCAGGTGGAGCTAAAAATAGTGAAGAAGGGAGATAGTTGGGGGGTGAGGATATGGAGGAAGGAAATGAAAAGAACTGGGAACTGATAGCAGAAAGTGCCTGGGTCACAGTGAGAGATGAACAAGAGTATGCGACATTAGGGGAAGCAATTGCCCTATACTAGCTTTTCGACTAGCTTTTGAAGTCAGTAGTAAGATTTATTGTTTAACTTTGAATTGTTTGACTCATTTCTCTTTGGTCATTTCCCATCACCTGGGCTCTTACCTTCATATTGCTCTGTATGTCCACCACCATAAGAGGTGGGGGAATTTGGAGGTTAAGAATACAGACGCTCTAGAGCTAAGCTACAACTAGAGTGTGTTTGAACTTCAGCTTTACCACTTGCTAGCCCTGTGAGCTTAGGCAAGTTATTTTAACCTCTCTGTGCCTCCATGTCCTCATCTATAAGATGGGGTGATTATAATAATACATATAAAGCACTTAGCAGCACACTGGCACATTAGTGCTCAATAGACATTAGTTGCCATTATTCATTCAACAAATATTTATTGAGCACCTATGATGTTCCAGGCACTGTTCTAGTCCCTGGGATATATCAGTGAACAAAGATCCCTACCCTCATGGAGCTTACATGCTAGTTGGGGTGGGAGAGGGAGAGACAGCAAACAATGTTGGTGCTGTTATTAATATCTGACCCAATTATTATCACCTGACCCAATATCTACCTTCACCAAACTTTCTGGAACTCCTTCACATCCTTATCCTCTCTTTAAACTTTATTTTCATCTTGGTGTCTTCACTGAAATCTGGCTGGCTCTGAGGATGTGGTTTTCCTCATTGCACTCAAAAGTAGGGTCTGCTTTTTCTCTTACTGGCCACATATCCCAAAGCCTGAAGATAGGGAAGTCAGCTTCGTTGCTTTTCACTGCTATTTCCATACCCTTTCTCCTCCTTGTCCTATAAAAACCACAGCTATTTAGATGCTCATTCCTTCAGACTATTTTGTTGCTGTCCTTTCTCCCATTTTGTTGCTGTCATCTCCATTACTCATTTATTGAACACTGGAGCACCCAACTCACCCTTCTCCCTCTTACCCCTATTTCTGTCATCATTCTTGGTGACTTTAACATCCCAAGTCTCTGAGTTCCTTGACCTCCTCACTTCCAGTGATCTGTTCTTCCACCTTCCTCAGCTACTTTAAAATGACCATAACCTAGACATCGTCATCACCACCTTTCAAGTCTAGATTTCAACTGTCATATAATCCAGCCACCAGTTCCATCTTTCCAGCCAACTTTCTCTAGTATTTCTCCTCCAGTCGATTAAGCTCACCTGCTTGTTTATTTTTTGTTTTGCTCTGTTTTGTTCTATTTATCGCCTTCTCTCATGTCCTTGTTTTTTTTTTTTTTTTTACCCCTGATCAGTTTTATGGCCCATTATTATAAACACTACCTACAAACATCCTCAACTCCTTTGCCCCTCTCCCTTCATGCCAAACTTGTCTGGCACAACCCCAAGCTGGTTAAAGCAAACTATTGGCTTAGGTTGCAATGACCCTGAGGCAGTTTAATATTAATAGAGAAAATAATACACTGAGTTAACTGATCACACTTTAAATCCTTGACTACTGCAGTTCGCAAATGAGTACTCAATATTGCTTAGAAATCTTACATTGCTTCCCTACTAAGTTCATTCTTGTTTTTCCAAGATCACTATTTATATCTCTTCTCTCTGTCAAACATCCAGTGATCACCCACTCTCAGCTGATGATCTCAACCAAGGTCTCATTGAGAAACAGAAATTATCAGACAGAAACTCTCTCATCTCCCCACCATGACATCTGCAAAAGCACTGGGGTAGTATCTTTCTTCCCTCCCATTACAATAGCAGTGTCCCTCTTCCTGCTGAAGCCAAACCCCTCTACTTGTGTTTTGATCCTATCTTCTCTCGGTGTCTCAAGGTCTTTTTTCCTGAGGTCATCCCCCTCTCTTTTCTGCACAATGAGCTTCTTCCAACTACTGAATCTCTCTATCAGCATCAGCAATAAAGTGCCAAGGCATCTCCTGCCTTTAAAAATCCGGCCTTAGACAATATTCTCCTCCAGCTACCATCCTATTCTCTGTCTCACTGATGACTAGTTTTACCTAGTGTATAGGGAATGCTGTTGACTTTTTAAAAAGCAGATTTTAATTTTTAGAGCAGGTTTAGAAAAATTGATTGGAAGGTTGAGATATTCCCTTGCCTCCACACATGCATAGCCTCCCACATCATCAACATCCCCCACCAGAGTGGTACATTTGTTATAAGTGATGAACCCACGTTGACACATCATGATCACTCCAAGTTCATAGTTTGCATTAGGGTTCATTGTTGGTGGTGTACATTCTATGGGTTTGGACAAATGTATAATGATATGTATTATTATAGTATCATACAGAATAGTTTCACTGCCCTAAAAATCCTCTCTGCTCTGTGTATTCATTCCTCTCTCCCCCTAACCTCTGGCAATTTCTATATTCATGCTGTATTCAGCAAACTTGCTGAACTGTGTTTTTAAAATATTTTTCCTATGCTTTGGATTTTCTGTGTAAACAATCCTATTATCTTTAAAGGAAGATAGCTTTGTCTCTTCCCTTTCCAATTCTTACATCTTATCTGTCTTTCTTTTCTCACTGCACTAGTAGGACTTACACAATAATACTGAATAATAGGGGTGATGGTAGGTATCATCATCTTTTTTCTGATTTTAAAGAGAAAACAGCCAAAGTTTTACCATTGAAAGTGATGTTTATAAAGGTATTCGTTACATATTCTTTATCAAGTGCAGGAAGTTCTCTGCTATCCTTAGTTTGCTGAGTTTTTATAATGAAGGAAACTTTGGATTCCATAAAATGACTTTTATGCATCCATAAGATGATCATAAACCTTTTCTATTTTAATCTATTTACAGTGGTGCATTATTTTAGCAGCTTCTGATGTTGGGTCATTTTTGCATTTTTTAGATAAATTCCACCCGAAGAGTTTTTAAAAGTACACACAAAACCTCTCTTATCATCATCTCTGGTAATATTTAGGAATTTTTCACTTATGTTTATAATAGATTAGTCTATAATTGTATCGTCTTAGGGTTCATATCAAGTTTATACCAGCCTCATAAATTGGGTAAGTTTCCCTCTTTTTCTATACTCTAAGACAGCTGCTCCTTCTTGGGTTGGTGAAACATTATTGCAAAACTGCCTAGGCTCAATGTCCTTTGAGTGGAAGATTTTGAATAGTGATTCAGTTCCTTCATGGGTTATTCATTGATTTAAATTTTCCAATTAATTATTCTTGATTCAATTTCAAAAAATTATTTTTCTAAAAATTATCAATTTCATCCATTGGCATTAAGTTGTTCATAGAGCTGTTCATAAGCTGCTCATCCTACTGTATTGTGCTTCTCTTCATCTCAACTGTTTCTTTAGTTATAAGTCATGGTCTCTTTTTAATTCTTAATATTATTGATTATGAGTTTTTCCTTGTTTCTTAGGCAGTCTTATAGAGTTTTATCTATTTTACTAGTCATTTAAAATAATCAACTTCTAGATTTGTTAATTCCAATTTTTGTTTGTTTCTTTCTTTGCCGTTAATTTCTGACCTTTACTGTTTTGTTCTCTGCTTTCTTTGGACTTAATCTGTTGTTTTTCTTGCTTCTAGATTTAAACACTTAACTCTGTTATATTCACTCTAATCTTTATTTCAAGATTGGCACCTAAGCTAACATCTGTTGCCAATCTTCTTTTTTTTTCCTCTTCTCCCCAAAGCCCCCCAGTACATAGGTCTATATTCCAGTTGTAGGTCCTTCTGGTTGTGCTACGTAGGATGACACCTCAACACGGCCTGATGAGCAGTGCCGTATCTGCACCAGCAAAACCCTGGGCTGCCGAAGCGGAGCGCATGAACCCAACCACTCGGCCACAGGGCTGGCCTCTCACTCTTATTTTTTAAATTAATGAATTTTAAGATTATATATTTCCTTCTAAAGTACTGCTTTAGCTGTCTTCAAGCTTTGATATATAACTACATTTTTTTTTAACACGAGTTACTCAAGAAATTAGCTTCCAAACATATTTTTTAACTATTTTTTTACTGATTTTTTTCTTATTTAATTTCATTGTGCTCAGAGAACATGTTGATATGTTATCAATTCTTATAAATTTGTTGAGATCCCTTTTGTGGCCTGTTATATCAATTTATGCAAATATTCAATGTGTTCTTAAAAGAGAATATGTGTCCTTTATTGTTGGATTTTGAGTAAAGGTTATACCAGTTTGTAGTTATGTCTTTTAAGTTCTTAATAAGTGTCTTTGTAAGAACAAGTTTGTCTCCTACCATGATTGTACATTTGTGACTATGTTAGTTTTTATTTTATATATTTCAAGGTTTCAAGGTTATGTTTTTAGAGGCATACAGTTTCATGATTGTTATGTCTTCTTGATGGAGAATTCCTTATATCATTATGTGTTTCTCTTTATCCCTATCAGTATATATTGCCCCCCATTCTATTTGTCTGCTATTGATACTTTGACATCACCTTTCTTTTGGTTAGTATTTCCAGGTGCATCTTTTGCCATCTCTTTATTTCTAAGTTTGTATGCCTTGGCCTAAGTGTGTCTTTTGAAAACAGCCTATAGCTGGACACTTAAAAAATTCTAATCCCATAATCTCTGATTTTTAGCAGGTACATTTAATCCACTTACACTTATTGTGGTTACTATTGTATTTGACTTATTTCTTCCATTTTATTTACCGTTTTCAATTTATTTTCCTTCATTGTTTCTTCATTTTTTTCTTCTTATTTGCCTTCTCTTAAATTGATAAGGTATTCTATATTCTATATTTTCCTCTTTGTTGGTTTGGAAGCTATAGACTGAAATTCTTTTCAGATTATGATTACCCTAAAGTTTTACCATACACATATAACTGTAAATGTTTCAAATTATAAAGATCTTCAGTATCTTATCCATCTTAGCATATTTTTAACTATCTAATGAACACTACCTCTCCTATCATATTGTCTCAATTAATATTTTGATTTCACCTTTATTTATTTAATTGTTTGCTTGTTTTAGGTTTTTTCTGTATTGAGGTAACATTGGTTTACATTATATAAATTTTAGGTGTACATCATTATATTTTGATTTCTGTGTAGACTACAGCATGTTCATCACCCAAAGACTAATTACTATCCATCACCACACACATGTGCTCAGTCACCCCTTTCACTCTCCTCCCTCCCCCTTCCCCTCTGGTAACCACCAATCTAATCTCTGTGTCTGTGTGTTTGTTTGTTGTTGTTGTTGTTGTTGTTGTTTTTAAAGATTGGCACCTGAGCTAACAACTGTTGCCAATCTTTTCTTTTTCTGCTTTATCTCCCCAAATCCCCCCAGTACATAGTTTCATATTTTAGTTGTGGGTCCTTCTAGTTGTGGCAAGTGGGACACTGACTCAACGTGGCCTGACAGGCGGTGCCATGTCTGCACCCAGGATCTGAACCAGCGAAACCCTGGACCGATGCAGCAGAGCACACAAACTTAACCACTTGGCCACGGGGCCGGCCCCTGTTGTTGTTATTTTTATCTCCTACTTATGAATGAAATCATATGGTATTTGACTTTCTCTGCCTTATTTTGCTTAGCATAATACCCTCAAGGTCCATCCATGTTGTTAAAAATGGCAAGATTTCATCTCTTTTTTAATAGCTGAGTAGTATTCCATTGTGTATATATACCACATCTTCTCTATCCATTCATCCATTGATGGGCACGTAGGTTGTTTCCAAGTCTGGCTATTGTGAATAATGCTGCAATGAACAGAGGGGTGCATATATCTTTATGCATTCATGATTCATGTTTTCATGTTCTTTGGATAAATACCCAGAAGTAGAATAGCTGGATCATATGGTAGTTCTATTTTTAATTTTTTGAGGAATCTCCTTACTATTTTCCATAGTGGCTGCACCAGTTTACATTCTTACTAGCAGTGTATGAGGGTTCCCTTCTCTCCACACCCTCTCTAATATTTGTTATTTCTTGTCTTGTTAATTATAGCCATTCTGATGGGAGTGAGGTGATATCTCATTGTAGTTTTGATTTGCATTTCCCTAATAATTAATGATGTTGAACATCTTTTCATGTGCCTGTTGGCCATCTGTATATCTTCTTTGGAAAAATGTCTGTTCAGATCCTTTGCCTATTTTTTAATCAGGTTGTTTATTTGTTTGTTTCTTTGAGTTGTATGAATTTTTTAAATATTCTGGATGTTAACCCCTTATCAGATATATGGTTTGCAAATATCTTCTTCCAATTGTTAGGTTATCTTTTCATTTCGTTGACATGGTTTCCTTTGCTGTGCAGAAACCTTTTAGTTTGATGTAATTACAATTGTTTATTTTTTCTTTTGTTTCCCTTGCCTGATCAGACATGGTACTTGAAAATATGCTGCTAAGACCAATGTCAAAGAGCATACTGCCTATGTTCTCTTCTAGAAGTTTTATGGTTTCAGGTCTTATATTCAAGTCTTTAATCCATTTTGAATTAATTTTTGTGTATGGTGTCAGATAATGGTCTATTTTCATTCTTTTGCATGTGTCCACCCAGTTTTCTCAACACCATTTATTGAAAAGACTTTCCTTTCTCCATTGTATGTTCTTGGCTCCCTGGTCGAAAATTAGCTGTCCAGAGATGTGAGGGTTTATTTCTGGGCCCTCAATTCTGTTCACTTGATCCATGTGTCTCTTTTTGTGCCAGTACCATGCTGTTTTGATTACTATAGGTTTGTAGTAAATTTTGAAATCAGAGAGCGTGGTATCTCCAGCTTTGTTCTTTGTTCTTTGTTCTTGGCTATTCAGGGCCTTTTTTTGTTCCATATAAATTTTAGGATTCTTTGTTCTATTTCTGTGAAAAATGTCATTGGGATTTTAATAGGGGATGTGCTGAATCTGTAGATTGCTTTAGGAAGTATGGACATTTTAACTATGCTAATTCTTCCAATCCAAGGGCATGGAATATCTTTCCATTTCTTTGTGTCTTCTTTGATTACTTTCAACAATGTTTTACAGTTTTCAGTGTATAGGTCTTTCACTTCTTTGGTTAACTTTATTCCTAGGTATTTCAGTCCTTTTGTTGCAATTGTAAATGGGATTGTATTCTTAATTTCTCTTTCTGCTATTTTGTTTTTAGTGTATAGAAACACAACTGATTTTTGTATGTTGATTTTGTATCCTGCAACTTTCCTGTATTCATTTATTATTTCTAATTGTTTTTTGGTGGATTCTTTAGGGTTTTCTACATATAAAATCATGTCATCTGCATGTAATGACAGTTTTACTTCTTCCTTTCCAATTTGGATCCCTTTTATTTCTTTTTCTTGCCTGATTGCTCTGGGTAGGACTTCCAATACTATGTTAAGAGTGGAGAAAGTGGGCATCCACATCTGGCTCTTGTTCTTAAAGGGATAGCTTTCAGTTTTTCACCATTGAGTATGATATTAGCTGTGGGCTTGTCATCTATGGCCTTTATTATGTTGAGGTACTTTCCTTCTATGCCCATTTTATTCAGAATTTTTATCATAAATAGGTGCTGTGTCTTGTCAAACACTTTCTCTGCATCTGTTGAATCGTGTTATTTTTATTCTTCATTTTGTTGATGTAGTGTATCACATTGATTGATTTGAGGATCTTGAGCCATCCCTGCATCCCTGGAATAAATCCCGCTTGATCAGGGTGTATGATCTTTTTAATGTATCATTGTATTCAATTTGCTAGTATTTTCTGGAGGATTTTTGCATCGATATTCATCAGTGATATTGACCTGTAATTTTCCTTGTTGTGTTGTCTTTGTCTGGTTTTGGTATCCGGGTAATGTTGGCTTTGTAGAATGAGTTAGGAAGCTTCCCTGCCTCTTCAATTTTTTGGAAGAGTTTGAGAAGGATAGGTCTTAAGTCCTCTTTGAATGTTTGGTAGAATTCACCAGGGAAGCCGTCTGGTCCTGGACTTTTATTTTTGGGGAGGTTTTTGATTACTGTTTTGATCTCCTTATTGGTGATTGATTGGTCTATTCAAATTCTCTATTTCTTCTTGATTCCGTTTTTGAAGGTTGTATGATTCTACGAATTTATCCATTTCCTCTAGATTATCCAATTTGTCAGAGTATAGCTTTTCATAGTATTCTCTTATAGTCCTTTGTATTTCTGAGTTGTCCATTGTAATTTCTCCTCTTTCATTTCTGAATTTATTTATTTGAACCTTCTCTCTTTTTTTCTTGGTGAGTCTAACTAAAGATTTGTCAATTTTGTTTATCTTTTCAAATAACCAGCTCTTAGTTTCATTGATTTTTAAATTGTATTTTTAGTCTCCATTTCATTTATTTCTGCTCTGCTTTTTATTATTTTCTTCCTTCTACTGATTTTGGGCTTTGTTTGTTCTTCTTTTTTCTAGTTCCTTTAAATACACTGTTAGATAGTTTATGTGAGATTTTTCTTGTTTCTTGAGGTAGGCCTGTATTGCTATAAACTTCTCTCTTAGTTCTGCTTTTGCTGTATCCCATAAACTTTGGCATATTGTATTTTCATTTTCTTTTGTCTCTAGGTATTTTTTGATTTCTCCTTTGACTTCTTCATTGATGCAATAGTTGTTCAGTAGCATTTTGTTTAATCTTCACATACTTGTGGCTTTTCCAGCTTTCTTTTTGTAGTTGATTTCTAGTTTCATACCATTGTGGTCAGAAAAGATGCTTGGTATTATTTCAATCTTTTTAAATGTATTGAAACTTGTTTTGTGGCCTAATATGTGATCTATCCTGGAGAATGTTCCATGTGCGTTCGAAAAGAATATGTATTCTGCAGCTTTTAGATGGAATCTTCTGTATATATCTACTAAATCTGTCTGGTCTAATGTGTTCTTTAAGGCCAATATTTCCTTATTGATCTTCTGTTTGGATGCTTATCCATTGGTGTAAGTGGAGTGTTAAAGTTCCCTACTAGGGGCTGGCCCCATGGCCAAGTGGTTAAGTTCGCGCACTGTGCTTCAGTGGCCTGGGGTTTTACCAGTTCGGATCTTGGGCGCAGACATGTCACTACTCATCAAGCCATGCTGAGGTGGCATCCCACATGCCACGACTAGAAGGACCCACAACTAAAAATATACAACTATGTACTGGGGGGCTTTGGGGAGAAAAAGGAAAAATAAAATCTTTAAGAAAAATAAATAAATAAAACAAAGTTCCCTACTATAATTATGTCACTATTTCTCCTTTTATGTCTGTTTATAATCGCTTTGTATATTTAAGTGCTCCTATGTTGGGTGCATAGATATTTACAAGTGTTATGTCCTCTTGTTGGATTGTTCCTTTTATCAGTATATAGTGCCCGTCTTTGTTTCTTCTTACAGTTTTTGTTTTAAAGTCTATCTTGTCTGATATAAGTATTGCTACCCCAGCTTTCTTTTCATTGCCATTTGTATGGACTATCTTTTTCCATCCGTTCACTTTCAGTTTGTGAGTGTCCTTAGGTCTGAAGTGTGTCTCTTGTATGCAGCATACACATGGGTCTTGTTTTCTTATCCATTCAGCCACCTTATGCCTTTTGATTAGAGCATGTAGTCCACTGACATTTAAAGCAGCTATTGATAACTATGTACTTATTACCATTTTGTTACTTTTTTTCTGGGTGTTTTAGTACTTCTCTGTTCCTTTCTTTTTCTCTTGCTCTCTTCCCTTGTGATTTAATGGCTTTCCTTAGTAATATGTTTGGGTTCCTTTCTCTTAATTTTTTGTGTATTTTTATTATAGGTTTCTGGTTTGTGATTACCATGAGGTTCATATATAACAACCTATGTATATAACAATCTATATTAAGTTCATAGTCTCTTAAGTTTGACCTCTTACTAAAAGCACTATATTTTTACTCCCCCCCCACACACATTTTATGTTTTTGCTATCACGCGTTACCTCTTTTTATGTGCGTGTATTCCTTAACCTCTTTCATGGAGATAGATATTTTTAGTACTTTTGTCTTTTTACTTGCATACTAGCTTTATGGGTGGTTGATTCACTTCCTTTACTGTATATTTGCCTTCACCAGTGATTTTTTCTTTGATAATTTTCTCTTTCCCATTTGTGGCCTTTTCTTTTCCACTTAAATAAGTCCCTTTAACATTTCTTGTATAGTTGGTTTATTGGTGAGAAACTCCTTTAGTTTTTGCTTGTCTGGGAAACTCTTTATGTCTCCTTCCATTCTGAATGATAACCTTGCCACATAGAGTATTCTTGGTTGTAGGTTTTTTCCTTTCGTCACTTTAACTATATTGTGCCACTCCCTTCTAGTCTGTAAGATTTCTGCTGAGAAGTCAGCTGATAGCCTTATAGGGTTTCCTTTGTATTTAACTTGTTGCTTTTCTCTTGCAGCTTTTAGGATTCTCTCTTTATCTTTAATTTTTGACATTTTAATCATAATGTGTCTTGGTGTGGGCCTCTTTGGGTTCATCTTCTTTGATGCTCTCTGTGCTTCCTGTAACTGGATGTCTGTTTCCTTCCTTAGGTTAAGAAAGTTTTCAGCTATCATTTCTTCAAATCGGTTCTCTCCCCTTTGTTGCTCTCTTCTCCTTCTGGGATACTTATAATACAGATATTAGTATGCTTGATATTGTCCCAGAGCTCCCTTAGACTGTCCTCATTCTTTTAAATTCTTTTTTCTGTTCAGTTTGGATGATTTCTTCTACTCTTTCATCCAGCTCACTGATCCATTCTTCTCTGTTATCTACTCTGCTGTTGATTCCCTCTAGTGAATTCTTTATTTCCATTATTGTATTCAGTTCTGATTGGTTCTTATTTATATTTTCCAATGCTTTGTTGAAGTTCTCACTATGTTCAACTATTCTTCTCCCAAGATCAGGAAGCATACTTATGACTATTAGTTTGTAATCTTTATCAGGTAGATTGTTTCTCTCTGTTTCGTTTAGTTCTTTTCTGAGGATTTCTCCTGTCCCCCTATTTGGCATATATTCTTTTGTCTCCTCATTTTGCCTACTTCTCTGTGCTTATATCTATGTATTACGTAGATCAGCTATATTTCCCATTCTTGAAGATGTGGCCTAATGTAAGAGATGCCTTCCAGCAATGTGCTTCCCCCCCATCACCATTTCCAAATGTTCCAGGAGTGTCCTCTGCATGGGCTATGTATGCCCTTCTGTTGTGGTGGGGTTGCTCTTGCTGTGGATGCATGGGTAGGCTAGGCTGGCTCCTAGGCCAGCTTGTTGCAAGGTTCAGTTGTGTGCAGCTCCTAAAGTCACTTTAGTCACTTTATTGGGTGGGGCAAGCACCAGCATGGCTGACTGCAAGGTCTAATAGTAGACACCTACTGCTGTTTCGCTGTTAAGTGAGTCAGGCCACCAGTGTGGCTGGTTGCTAGGCTCAAGGTCTCACCATTGCTATAGGCCTCTGGCTTATGAGGCTGTTGTCAGCTCTCTCAAGGGCACAGTTGGGATTGGGCAGCACCAGGTGTGGTAGTACACTATTGTTCCAGGCATTAGAAGATGGGGCAGATTCCCTGTGTGGCTGTTTGAGATGGTCAGCAGCACAAGTCTGCTGCAACCAACATGCCCCACTACCTGCGGGCCCACACACCCTGCCAATGCAGGCCTGTCCATGCAGGCCTGCCCGTGCACACACCCACCTTGCCAAGGCAGACCCACTGCCCTGCTGCAGAAGTCCCACATGCCTCACCTATGCAGGCCCACAAGTTCCCTGGGGGCTTGCTGGTGGACAGGGCCAGTCCCTAGGGTGGGCTGCCTACCCTGGCTGAGCTGGATTAAATCAATGCTCTAGTGGACAGAGCACCTATACTAACATGCCAGAGGAAGAAATCCAATGGTGTCTGCCAGCATCTGTGTCAGCATGCTTGTACTAGGTCACCATAATGGCTGCCACCAGTGACTCAGTCCCTGGGGAGGTGTGCCCAGCCACCTCCTGCCTCTCTGAAATTCACTCCAAGCTTAGCAAGTGAGTCTTTTTTTACCAAAGGACTATGCATCTTTCTTTCTGCTGATTTTTTGTTGGTTTTTGGAAAGGGTGAATCTGTGCACAGGACTTTTAAGAGCAAGCTTTTCTTTCTCTTATGTTCGATAGCTTTTCTAGAGGTATTCCCCAACAGTTTTAATAATAGCCAGCAAAGCCAGGTGTTTGTCAGCAAAGCCGGCACTTGTCTTGGTTTTGCTATATTCAAAGGTTGCTTATTGGGGCATAGCTTCCTGCTTAGATGCCCCACTCCATCAGGAAACACTTCATACCTTAAGATTACTCATGGCTGTGAGGTGCTGTGGCTAGAATGTGGTTTTTTATTCAGCAGAAAGATATTTCTGACTCTTCTACCGCTGTCAGTGTTGTCCCTTCTCGTGGAGGTTCTTTTTATTAGCTTTCCGTTCTCTCTCAGAGGTAGTTGTTCCACAGGTAGTTATAGATTTATTGTGTTTGTGGGAGGAGGTGAGTTCAGAGTCCTCCTATGCCATCATCTTCCCATCCTAAACTTTATATTAAACTCTAGATGTAGTAATTTTTATAATCAGTTGAAGTGCATTTTAATCAATTTATTTATGTGCACACTATAGTTTCTTGATTTGTATGCCCTACTAAAGACTCAGTTTTCTTCTTGTCATAATACATCCTTTAGCGGTACTTTTAGTGAAGATCCAAGACTGATACACTTCATTCTTCTTTTTATTTCTAAAACTTCCTTTATTTTTAACTCACTTTTAAATGATAGTTTAGCTAGGTATAAAACTCTAGATTAACAGGTTTTTTCCCCCTTAGATCTTTGAAGATACCATTCCACTGTCTTTTGGAATCTATTGCTGCAATTGAGAGGTCTACTATCAGTGCAATTGTCATTCCTTTATAAGTAACCTCTCTTTCCTTTCTGGTAATTTTCAATGTTGTCTTTTTTATCCTTGCAGTTTTATAGTTTCATTACAAAATATATAGATATGGATGTATTTTTATTTTTCCTGCTCAGTTATCAATTTTTTCAGTTATTGTCTTTTCAAATGTTGCTGCTTCAACATCCCCTCAATGCCTTTCTTCCAGAACTCCTACTAGACATAAATTGGAGCTTCTCAATATATCTTCCATACCCTTAACTCTGACTCTGAGCTGCATTTTTGGTGACTTCTTCAATACTACCTTCCCATTCTCTAATCGCCTATGTCCTGTCTAGAGTTTATCCTATCTATAGATTTTTACTTTCTAATTGGTTGTTTTTCATATTTATCAATTCTTGATTCATTTATACGTGCTTTATTTCACAATTTCCTTTTAAAAATAGACATTATTCCTCATTGAATATTTAAACACAGTTTAAAGTCTTTGTCATATTGTTTTATTAATATCTTTTGGACAAAATTCATCTAAAAAATGTTAGTTTTGTTGACTGTATTTCTTGGTGTTGGATATCTTTGATTAGATGCTAATTTGAGTGAGGGGGTCCTCTTTCTTTCTCCTCATCTTTTCTACCCTAGAGGTTTTATAGAGGTCTCTGGTTCAGAACCAAGTGATGGTTTGAGATCCTGCCTAGCCATGGTGTTAGTGATCTCTCCCTGAGTAGTGGAAGCATCCTGGCTTCTAGTTGCTGGGCTGTGACTACTTTCTCCTTCTCCCACAGGCCTATAATTTCATATAAGCAGTCCCAGGTAGTGTCATCAGCATCTTTTTTTCAACCTCCTTTCCCTAGTGAGAAAGTTCCATCTCAGTGCTTCAGTTCAAGCAGTGAGCCTAACTCCAGTCATCCACCATGCTTGGAGCAATTTAGTCACCATTACTCCACAGGAGCATCTTGTCCTGCTTCTGGATTCGGAACTCAGCCAACTATGGCTTCAGCCCTATTCACCATTTCAAAATTAATGCACCTAGAAGAAGAAGACCAACTATAGTTACTGAAGCAAAATAGAGTTGGGAATTATTTAGAGTTGGACAGACCAGGGTGTCAACCACAGACTCATCACTGACTAGCTGGAAAATTAGGGGAAGTTATCTAACTTGTTTAAGCCTCAGTTTTCTCATCTGCCAATTAGAAATGACAATACCTACCTCACAAGATTGAAGGGATAAAGTTTGAAACAGTGCCTGGCACCCAGTAGATGTTCACAGCACATATTAAAATGACTATTAAACAATCATTTTAAAAGGTAACTACTTCATTTCCAAAAAATCCATATTTGCAGTCATAATTTTTTTTTCTCACTGGATATGGGGCCTTGACTCAGAAACTTTCTCTTTCATGCTTTTCATGCCTCCCTCCTGGTGCTTACTGGTCAAGATGTTTAGTAATATGAATTTTAACAGGCTGATCATGGGTCCTTACAGGAGATCACGTAAAATTTCATTTATTTTGTTTGTACTTTGTGATTTATATCCAACTTTCAAAGTGTTCTTTAGATAGCTTACAACATGTACAATAAGTTGGATGACTAAGAAAAAGAGAAATTTAAACCATAGAAGAGGAAAGGAAAATAATCATGCCAAAAACTTGAGTTAATCATTACTGTAATTGAGCATTAAATGTGTACAAGGCTTCTTGGCAGCTAAAGGCAAAAAAAGAGGAA
Organism: Equus quagga; assembly: GCF_021613505.1. Taxonomy (NCBI): domain Eukaryota; kingdom Metazoa; phylum Chordata; class Mammalia; order Perissodactyla; family Equidae; genus Equus; species Equus quagga. The sequence continues at coordinate 1,738,030 of NW_025799647.1, forward strand.
ATGTGATGGGCAACATAATTCTGAATGGCTAAAGTTTTTCTCTTAAATAGTTTAGCAAGGCTATGATGGGCTAGAAACCATTTGGGGGTTAAGCTCCATTTGGGCTGCATGGTGCAGAAAAAAAGGGATTCTTTAGAGGTGGATGGTAGTGTCTGTCCCCATGGCTTTAGCAACACGTTGGATGACTCTGGTTTTGAACGGTTCAGTGCAAAATTTGACTGGATGCAGGAAACTGGGATTGATAACTTCTTAAACAAGAATGTTTTTTGAATTTCAGATAATAAAAAAAATACGTATTTGTTATCAATTATCTGGAAAATACAAAAGAGTATAAAGAAGAAAACAAAAACATCCTCATAGTCCCATCACCTAGAAACAATCATTATTAAAACTTTAATGAATTTCCTTCTGGACTTTTTTATGCATACTCATATGAGCCGACTTCTTGCAGTTTTCTTCTAGTTAGATGACTCTATAAATTGGCCCAAATTGTTGTTGTATTTAATAATAAAAATAGCTACGCCTCACCTATTGAACTCCTAATGTGCTCCAGACACTGTACGGGTATTTCCAGTCCTTCTAATCCCAACAGGTACAAGGCAGTTTTTCCTATTTGCAGAGAGGTTATGTAACTCACCTAAATCACACACTGAAAAGAAGAGCAAAACACAAATTCGGTGTCTCTCCCTGTGCAGCACAGTCTCGCTCTCCTACCAGCTGCTGCTTCTCTGAGACACAGGCATCTCCCTGGCTCCTGTTGCTCACTGGGACTCCTGGGAGTGGGGGTGCCTGGGTCTGGCATCAGCTCAGCCAGCTCATGGGCCCCATATGGCGAACAGAGAAGACAGAAGGAACTCCATCTTTCCCTATTCTCTCTCTCGTTTTCTCCCTTCCCCTTCATGCTGGAGGTCAAGAAGCAAAACTATCTAGGTTCCCAGGTTAGCTCAGGCAGCTGTTCTGATGGTTTTTGCTTCGATAAAATATTGTGATTTAAACTTCTTTTACAGGGATAAAGGTAAGAGAAAGCTGAGGATCTGGTTCTGCTGTTTTCAGTCCCAATGATATCAAAGAGCGTGGAGAATTTTTGTCTGCGGTTTATAACTGAGGCTTTGAGTATATGTAACTTTCTTCTCTCCTGGGCCCCCTCAATTGCCCAGAAACTTTTCTCTTGGGCGACTCATAAACTGAAGCATCTTGCAGCAGCCCCCAAGTAGCCGCTAAGAGAGTGCTCCCTCTTTACAGACTAAGGCCACATGGTGGCCAGGGCAGGCTGTTGTGAGTAGCCTCAAACAGTGTCCTGGGCACCATGGGTGCCTCCTGGCTGCAAACTGGCCAACCTTCGCCCCTCTCTGTCACCACTTTTGGGGACCTATAAGCTAAGTCTTGAAGAACCAAGAGGCCTAAATGTCAGGGCTCGTGGTTGGCTGCACAGTAAGCTGAGATCCTCTGAGTAGAGAACTCTGAGCAGTCTGGAAGAATCAGGCTGGGTTGCCAGTGGGTGTGAGTCAGCAACTGAGATGCCCTCCCTCCACTCCACGTGCATAACTCGAAGCACAGGGCTTTGTGTGTCCCAACAATCACTCATCTGACCCTGGCACACCAGAGCCTGCTTCCTGAAGGAGATGTTTGTGGGAAAGAAAGTTTTAAAAGCGGATGTTACACACCTGAGCTTCAACACCCTGTGAGTTGGTAATTCATCTCAATTGCTGGGAGCATAATGCCTGGCAAACCATGAAGAAGCTGGTCTTCCCGAGGTGCCAAATGACTTGCCCCTGAGGTTTGGGACCCATTTAATAATAATAACAACAGAACAACAACACTAATAGTAACAATAGATACCACTTAAATTGCACCAAACATGTGCCAGGCAGTTCCCTAAGCTCCTTTCATCTATTAACTCAAGCACTTCCCAATTTACAGGTAAGAAAACTGAAGTAGAATAAGTTTAAATAACTTACCCAATGTCACAGAACTAGTAAGAGGCTGAGCCAGAACCCCAGGAATTCTAGCTTCTTAACCTAACTCAAAAGTTGGATTTGGATGTTCATGTGAGAGGAGTGGCAGAAGATTGGGGAAAATCACACATTTTCCACTAGATAGCTTCTCAAACCTAAGGATGGCGCAGATTGTCCCCCTGCACTCAGCGTGTCAAGGTTCTGTCATGCTAATTCCAAATTCCAGAGCTCATAGAACTTGTGGCTGGCTATCTGGAAGGGGAGAAAAATCCCCCAAACCTTGTCTTGGCCAGAAGTATTTGGCATTTTGGATGGGTGTGAAAAGCAGCTCACTGTAATGTCATTATTGGCTGTCTGGACCACCCTGGGGAGAGGCCCTGGTGACACTGCCTAGAAGCGGAATATCCTTAGTCGAGAAGAGGCCCCATCCAGGGGGAATTCATGGCTAGAGTGTGCACCTGTAGATGGAGCTTGGCCAGGAGGGTGGTGAGAGTTTCCGGACAGTCATCGGGAAAATGCTGAGGTGGCCATCATGGTTTTCAACCCCCGGGTCACGGGACCTCGAGGAGGCTGATGTCTTTTGTGTTGTAACCATCAACCAGGCCCTGGATTCGTTTCCTATTGCTACTGTAACAAATCACCACAAATGTAGTGGCTTAAAGCCATATAGATTTATCATCTTATAGTTCAGGGGGTCAAAAGTGTGACACAGGCCTCACTGGGCTAGAATCAAGGTGTTGGAAGGACTGTGTTCCTTTCTAGAGGCTCCAGGGAAAAATTCACTTTCTTGCCATTTCCAGCTTCTAGAGAACGCCCGTATTTCTGTCCTCGTGGTCCCCTTCCATCTTCAAAGCCAGAAGTGGCCTGCTGAGTCTTTTTCGCATCATATCACTCTGATGTTGACTCTTCTGCTTCCCTCTTCCACATTTAAGGGCCCTGTGATCACGTTGGGCCTACCTGTACAACCTGGGATAACATTCCCGTTTTCAAGTCAACTGATTAGCAACCTTAATTCCATCTGCGACCTTAATTCCCCTTTGCCATATAATATAACATATTCACAGGTTCTGGGAATTAGGACATGGACATCTTTGGGAGGCCATTATTCTGCCTACCACAGGCCCCAAATGGAAAAGCTGAGAACCCCTATCATGGGCATTCACTGCCCATTTGAGAGCCTGCTAAACAGTTGGCAGTCTCTGTTGCATGCTGGAGATGAATCACAGGGAACCTGCTTCAGAGGAAAGGTTGGGAAATCACATACACGGTGTTTAAAGAACTATAGATGCACCCATCTTCTTGAGAAGACTCAAGCAACTAAAAGTCTAGGGCTTCAATGCTTCTGTTCCCTATTAGAACCTAGAAAAAGAGCCATCCCATGGGGTCAAATCAATGACACAGGCAGCCAGGAATCCTCCTCAACAGTGGCCACAAGAGGCAGTTTATAGGAGAGCAGGAGCATTCTCTACAGATAACTCAGCCCTAAAATGTCAAAAGTATGTATCCAGAACATCTCTTAATCATGTGATTTGGATCTGTTAGGCACACTTTATTTAAAAGCAGTTTGAGGGGGCCGGCCCCATGGCCAAGTGGTTAAGTTCGTGCACTCCGCTTCAGCAGCCCAGGGTTTGGATCCTGGGCACGGACATGGCACCGCCCATTAGGCCATGTTGAGGTGGTGTCCCACCTGCCACAACTAGAAGGACCCACAACTAAAATATACAACTATGTATTGGGGGGATTTGGGGAGAAAGAAAAAAAGCAGGGGAAAAAAACCCCCCAAAACAGAAGATTGGGAACAGTTGTTAGCTCAGGTGCCAATCTTTAAAAAATTTTTTAAAAATTAAAAAAAAAACCAGCTTGAGTCTGTGGGCACGTTTAGCCTGTCCACCTGCTAGGGTAGTAAGAGCAGTACTTGCAATGTGCTTACATTTCTTGATCTTGACCCAGCTCTTTCAGGAGTGTACAGGAGTGAGGCCTCTGATTCCAGCACTTTGTTGGATTCCCCATTCAGGGTTACTTTATTCATACACTTAGTCTGTCAAGCCTGAAAAGGTAGGATTTTTGAATTTTAAGCATCTTGTTATTTTTTTTTTAACTTTTTGGTGCTTCTAAGCCACTCTGAGACCATGACAATAGTCATCGCTGTTGGTCCATTATGAGTAGTGCTGATTGCATGTGTGACCTTGGGGAGGTGACTTGACCTTTCTCTGTCTCTGCAACATGAGCATAATCATAGCACCCACCTCAGAGGCTGGAGTAAGGAGTAAGTGAGTGAAGCATGCAAAGCCCTTGGAACAGTGCATGGTACTTGGAAGATCTGTGACACGTGCTGGCTGTTATAATTATCAAAAGATCTAAGGAGACATGAACCTCTTCTCTTACAGGCACAGAATCAGCCATGTTGATATCTCCAGAACATTGATATTCACCCCATGTTGAGTGCAGCAGACACATTCCTCAGCAAAGTCTCATTTTGTTTTGCTTTACAGGAATACTAGTCCCATAAAGGCCATTTCCTGTAGTCAAGGGGAGACATCCAGGCTCACTGTCAAGTGGGTGAATGCCAGGCACACGGAGAGCTGAGTACTTATTTCAGCTCCTCTTCTCAGCTTGAGGTTGGGGCACAAACACAGCAGAGTGGGTTCTCTGGGGCTCTTTGGTGCCCATGGTTGACCCTAATCCAAACTCAAAAGGGAACCCCCTAGGGCAGTAATATGTTGCCCTAATAGTCAACCCAGTCTTATTGATTCAGAAGGCCACGTGGACTATCCTTCTCATGAACAGATCTTGGCCAAGACTGTTCCAACCTGGCTTCAAACCTCTGTGCCCCAGCTCCACTTCCAGCTCCGCACTTTGTGCCACAGTGGTGAACACCACAGAATTGTACTTAGGTTCTATAAAGAAGCATGAGTCCTCAGCTTCCCACCCCACCTGAGGGTCACTTGCTGACCTCTGACCTCATGCCTGGTATTCTGCTTTCCACTCTCATAGCATAGTTACCTGGTCTGCCTCCAAATGGCCAGATTCCCCCATCAAGCCCAGAAGAGCTTCAGGGCCAGAGAACCTTAACTCCAAATGGCACACAGGTCACATAAATTCCTCAAATACACACCCCAAAACACAGGCATCCCTGGGGATTCAGTTTATCTCACCAAGTTTCAGCTAAAGGAAAAACCTTCTAACGGCATGTAAGGAAAGCTGTCAGAGAACTGTTTTGCACAACATCAAATGCATTCCAGGCCTTATCTAATCAGGGAGTCTTCTTCACAGCTGATGCAGAGGCTGTTCCTGCAAATCGTTGCTCAGCCAGGGAGAGGGGCCTTGATTTTAAATACAAAATAATGGTTCTTTTGGCACAGGCAAAGTCGGTTGGCAGCTGGAGGTTTGGGGTGACCCCTGACCCTCTCCCACAGTTCCTCCTGAGTCCTGCTGCACAAAACTAAGCTATCCTCAGATCCCAGGCTCTAATTGGCTCTGGTTTGTTTATCTTTTCTATTCTATCCAGAGCTTCAAAAGGCACTTCCATAATTGTTTGAGGCATGAAAAAGGCAGGTTTCAGCTTTCCTAACTGGAATTGGAGGTAATTACTGTCTTGCACACACGAGCCGGTACATGCTTCAAATCAGACGGCTCTGGATTGTTTTACAAAGTGTAGCTGGGCCTCTGAGCCAGGAGAGGGAGGATTATGGAACCTTCCAAAGGCTCTGTTCCAGAGATGGAAGAATTCGGATGTCTCAGAAACAGTGAGGGAGGCTTCCATATTCTTCTGTGGTCACATCAAGCTCTGCCCAAGAGCTTCGGCCTGTAAAGGTTGTGTCCTTGACCTCACTCTAGAAAATTCAAGAGGCATTCTTTTGGCCATCTCTTAAGAGACAGAAGCTGACACCCTACATAAGTCTCGTCTTGTTTGTAATCAGCCACTATGGGCTTGGCCTGGGCTGTCTGTGAAACTTCAGAATGGGACCAAACTGAGCAGGCGGAGTAAAAGCTACCTCAGAGAGCCAGATCTGGGATTCCCTTCTGTACTCTCAGGACAGCAAACCCAAACGTGAGCAGTCTCAGGCTTACATCCCACTCACACCACCCTGAGTGTGGACCCGGGGGTGAGACCTTGTTTCAAATTTCAGCCTCGCAGCTGTGTGTCCACAGGCATCTGACTCACATCACTAATCTTCCATGGCCTCACCTACAGATGGAGAATACTGACCGGCCCAACCTCACAGGGTTGCTGTGACATGGAAAGGAGGTCAACATGTGTAAAGTGCTTCATACAGTACTTGCACTCAGTGAGAGCTCAATAAAAGCTGGCTGTTATTAGCCAACATAATTGTCAGGAGCACCCCTGTGGGTGCCAAAGGAACCACTCTGAAAATGGTGGAGGTTTTCAAGACTCTGGGGATCCAGAAATGGAAGAAAGGAAGCTGCTGCAGGAACAAGGGAAGGATGCTGGAGGGGAAACAGAGTGACAGCCTCCCACCTCAAAATGTCTTCCCTCCCAAGGGCATCCCCTTAAACGTACTAGGTTGCCTGAAATTCCAGATTAGAGATTTAGTTTTACCTTTTTCCAACAATATATCTCAGTGAGAATTAACTGGTCAAACAGCATTCACACATCAGTGTGAGCCTGTTTACTTGCTTTCATCCTAACACCTACCCACTTAGCAGCTGGGGGTGGGGGGTCAAGGAGCTTGGGACTGAGGAAGGAAGAGTAAGTAATAATTTAGAGCCAAGAAGCACTGTGAGGGACAATGCTGATTGATGTTCAAATTCTGAGAGCTCCAGTTCGACTCACTCACTGGCCCACAGACAGCCAGCTTGGCTCATGGGAAAACAGGAGGTGGGAGTCAAATGTGCCCTGGGGGCCCCGGACTGCTTTTCTGATTTTTGCACTTGCATATTGACCACTCCTAAAACACCCTTTTCAAATGACTTCCAGGCCTCAGCCTCTCTGGGAGCTCCTCCTCCTCTGCCGAAGGGAGCTGGCATATGGGCCCAGAGTGCAGGCTTCAGACCTTGCCTCTCCTCTTACACATCATCCCTCAGGCAACTCATCCAGGCCCTCTTGTCAGGGCTGAGTCGGCCTCTGTGTTGCTAACTCCCCAACCAACTTCTCTCTTGGTTTGGATATTCAGTCGTCTACTTTGCACCTCCCTTGGCAAGTGTCCCAAACAGAACTCTCAACAACCCCTCACCCTCACCCCATGCCACCAAAAACAATAAAAACAAACCCCATCAATAAGGTTTCCATGGAAATGTTCTCTTTGCAGATGATCTTTCAAAACTGTTGCCCTTTCCTTTTGTACCGTCTACTTTCTTTCACCGCACTTAAGACAATGTATGATCACACATTTCTTTTTACAATTATTTGCATAATATCTGTCTCCCAATACACTGTAAGCTTCATGAGGATGAGATGGGGGGCCATCTGCCTCTTGTTCTTCTCTGCAACCAGACTAGTGCTTGACACATAGTAGGTCCTCACTATATATTTGCTGAATGAATGAATGATTTCTAAGTGAAGATGGGTCCTTGGTTCAGGAAGAGAGTTTCTAGGTACGAAAAAGGCTGTGAAACCCGGCAAAAAATACTTGAGATCACATCTTGTTTTCCTGAAGTGGGCTACTGGCTTCTTCCCCTTCCCGTTTGATGAAGTTTCATGCTTAATAACAGCCCTGAGCAGTTAGAACAAACATGTAGGAGCTGATCATGAACTTGATGAACTGCCACAAGCCTAAATGTCTGATATGGGGAGAGCCTAAATTATATTCATAAACGTGGCTGACTCTCAATTATCCTTTCCAGTGGATAATCTAATAGCCAATAATCTAATAGTTTGTAATTTAATAGCTTATAATCTTGAAAGTTTTACATGTGGCTTTGGATTATGTTTCTGAATTTGCATGAGGATATGAGGAGCTCTGGTGGTTTAGGAATTCTTTGTACTTTGAGCTCAGATGTCCAATGTCACTGCCCCAGTTGCCTATTAAGGACTCCTTGGGCTCCAACCACATGCAGAAAAAATACTGCATTGTGCTTGGAAGGAAAGCGCAGTGGGTTTTTTGGTCATGAGAATTGGGGTCCAAACTCCAGCTCTTCTACTGACTAGCTCTGTTTTCACGTTACCTGGCCTGCTCCTTGTTTTCTCGTCAATATCCACTTCCCGGGACAGTTATGAAACACAGTTAAGTTCTCAGGAAAAGTTAATCTGAACCATTCCCTCAGGTAGATGCAAAACAAGTCAAGAGCAGAGCTGGGCCTTCTACAAACTTTCTGTTTCACATCTGAGGAAAGAAAGATTTTTCTTTACTTCTTTTTTTCTTTCTGCCTTAAAAGACCTCTTGCAGGCATAGTGGGCTAAAGTAAACAAAGTCCTTGCTTTACAAAGCATATCTGGTTGTGAAAGCTTCTGCTAATGCCTGTACAAATCTGAAAGAAAAACGCTGTCCTGAGCAATCTAATATGGAAAACTGACCGTGGGCCCTTTCTGTTGCTGGTACAAGCAGTGATGACTTTCTTCATCTTGATGCGTAAGTCTGGGCATTTGCCCATGTTGTCTTGGGTCCAAGTTTCAAGGTTGGAAAGTGGAGACATCCTGAGATCCAAGGCAGAACCAATCATGTTGTCAGTGGGTGGCTGGGACCCCAGAGTTCCCACCTCCTTTTCCTGTCATGAAGTTTATATCTCGAGGGAAAACAGCTGTCCATTCTCAGGCCAACTGGGACTGAAGCCAGCTGTTCCTTCCAGATGCCAAGAGCCAGATGTACACCCACTCTTCTCTCCCACTCCCTGAGCCTGAAGTCTCAAACTTTATTGAACTTATTAATAACCTTTGCAACTTGCAAAAAATGCATTTCCCCAGACTCCCTCTCCAGAGAATCTGATTCAGTTAGTTCAGGTTGGCCAGGAAATCTGCATTTTAAATAATAACTACTCTACCCACCCTTCTCTTTTCCCTTGGAAATTCAGATGTAATTTGTCTGAGAATCACACTTTGAGCAACAATCTCTATAGTGGAGGCACTGGTGTGCTAGTAAATGTTTAACAACCAGTTTTGGGGGGTAGAAAGCTTGGTTTGTAGCTTGCAGGTTTCTGTGATGTGAATATTCCCACCATGGTCAATACAAAGCTACCAACACGACATCATGATTTTGAAGTTGGGAAAAGGTGTGTGCAATCAATCGGTACAAGCTTGTGGGAACCGGGTCCAGCACACCACTGGGGGCAAGGCTCCAATGCCTCCAAATGATGGTTCCTGGGCTCCGGCATAAAAGGGCCACAGTTCAGTCCATGATGTCACATCCCTTAGTTGTTTTTTTATTTTCCCCTAAATCCTTACCTCTTTGAAAGGTTTGTTTTGGTGACTGGTTCCCAGAGACCTTTAGGGGTTCCAAACGAGGAAGAGAGGAAACGAAGAAAGAGCTCCAGGAAAGCAAATGCAGTTAGTGTGGGATGGCAGCCTCAGCCACACTGTCAGCCTTGTCCAGCCCAGCTTTCAGCAGGGAGGAGGTTTGCAAACACCTGCTTCTGCCTCCGTTTGATAAGCTTTCTGGTCAACTCGCATAAACCCGATCCTGCTGACCTGGAGAATGATGAAAAGGCTGAGTGTTGGGGACCTGAGGGGATGAAAGGGGATGGAGGAGGACCATGGGGTGGTCATATGACCCAGGGTCACCAGTGGCTTAAGGCTTTCCCTTTGTCTCCCTGCTCTGGCCCCCTGTTGGAAGGTTTTGGTGATTTCCTCCTGCCCCCGACTAGGCGAACAGATGTGGAAAGGTCTCGGGTTCCCGGGGCTCTGGACACAACCGCTTGTTGTTTCCCGCCTGCAGACGGGCCTGCCATCCCAGACAGAACAGCCACACAATCACTCACCACATAGCTGAGCCCAGTCAGGTGTGGCGCTCAGACCTACACTGCATTTCTGCCGCAAAAAGGATGTGTAAGCTAAGCTGAACCAGAGTGAAAAACAGCAACGCCCCTCCCTGCCCTGCTCTAAGTCCCCTTTACAGGAACACCGAGGGGCTTCAGGGGAGGCCACGTCCTTAGCTCTTCCATGGACAAATCCCCACGGGTGCCACGACCGTTTGAACACAGGCAGCCTTTTGGGCCTGCTGCTTCTCTCATCCCACATGGCAGGTACTGCCAACGTAAGTGAGATCTCCGTCCACTTCAAGCTTGGAGCTTGAAGGACCCTGCTACTCTGAAAACGATGTCTTCTGCTGTCCACTGGGCTTTCACTGCTTATTGGGTGAAAGGGAGAGAAGAAAGAAGTTACAAAGGAGAGGATGTGGGCGTTAGCTTCCTCGTTTACCTTGATTATTCAACTCTGATCGTCTGAGGAATTTTCAGAGCTTAGCTTCCTACTACCATCCACATACCTTTTACAAGTGGGGCAAACAAAAGCATAAAAATACCCTGACCACCCTTACATAAAGAACCTGTCTCATATGTAGTCCATCCAGAGGAATAAGCTGGTGTCCAATGATATGTTCTCCAGCTTGTGCAAAAAATGGTGGCCATTACACTTTGACAAGAGGACCTGGAGTGTGTATGTCTTAGCATGGAACACATTCACCAATAAATACTACAAGTGATGAAATGACACCCATTTCCCTAAAGCTATGGTTCTCAAAATGAGGTCTATGGACCCTTGGGGTCCCTGAGACCTTATGAGGGTATCTGTAGGGTCAAAACTATTTTCATAACAATACCAATACCAATGCCTTCTTCACTATGTTGACATTTGGGTAGAACTGCTGGCCCCTGACGACTGTGCTGGCAGTCATACTATTCTTCACTGCCACAAAGTCACAGGACAAAAGGAAACCAGTTTCACTTAAGAATGTCCTAGATGAAAGTGTAAAAGTTATTGATTTTATGAAATCTCGCCCAAAGTACACGTCTTTTTATTATTCTGTGGGGCTATCCAAAAGTAAGCATAAATTACTTCTGGTGTATCCGGAAGTACAATGGTTATTTGGAGAAAAGACACTTTGAGGGCATCTGAGTTGTGAGCTGAACTAGTCACATTCATGAAACACCATGTTTACTCGAAAGGACCAAATACCTGTGGTTATTCAGACTTGGTTATTTGACAGATATTTTCTTCAAAATGAACAAAGTCAGCCTGTTACTTCAAGAAAGATAATTGACAGTATTTGTTGCCAAAATAAAAGCTTTCTAGCAAAAATTAGAATTTTTGAAAACTTCTGTCTGCCACAGTGAGCTTAACATTTTCCCAATACTTAGAAAAGTTTCTGATGAGATCAGTGGTGATATTAACAAATGTGAATTTTTAGTTTTCATCATGAAATATATCAAACTCGAAAGATCTGCATAACTTAGTGAAGCAATATTTTCCGAATGACCCATGCATGGTATTACAAAATCACGCATGGGAAAAAGATCCATTCAAAGTGTGAGACAGACCAAATGGATTTTAATGTAACTGAGTACGAAAAGTTCATTGATATCGTTTCAGATTCCACATTGCAACTAACTTTTAATAAACTGCCATTTGCTGAGTTTTGGTACAGTCTCAAAGAAGAGTATCCGCAATTATCTGAAAAGGCTATTAAAATATTCCTCCCTTTTCCAGCTATTTATCTATGTGAGGCTGGGTTTCCTTCATATACTTCAACCAAAACAACATTATCACAGCTGATTGAATGCAGAAGCAGATATGAGAATCCAGCTGTCTTCTATTAAGCCAGACATTAAAGAGACTGCAAAAATGTAAAACACTGTCTCTCTTCTCACTAAATTTTGTTCTGTTTTGTTTTGTAAAACACAATTATTTTTACAATAAGATTATGTTATTTTTAACTTTTTAACAAATTAACAAATTTATGAACTTTAATGAATAAATAAATATGTATTCATATAAATAAATATTAAGTGGATTAACAAATAAATATTAAATACTTTTCAGTTTTAATTTTTTTTGCATGTAAAAGAATTTTAACGTAATGAAGAATCAAGAATTTGGATTAGATAACTCTAGGCTTCTGAGACTTATCCTATTAAGTAGTAAAAGAACTTATTTGGTTATTGTATTTATTTTTTATATATATTTTTTTATTGATGCCATAATAGTTTATGACATTGTGAGATTTCAGTCGTACGTTATTATTTGTCAGTCACCACATATATGTGCCCTTTTACCCCTTATGCCCACCCTTAAACCCCTTCCCCTCTGGTAACCACTAATCTGTTCTCTTTGTCCATGTGTTTATCTTCCACATATGAGTGAAATCATACAGTGTTTGTCTTTCTCTTTCTGGCCTAGCTAACATAATACCCTCAAGTTCCATCCATGTTGTTGCAAATAGGACGATTTTGTCTTTTCTTATAGCTGAGTAGTATTCCACGGTATATGTATACCACATCTTCTTTATCCATTCTTCAGTCAACAGGCACTTGGGTTGCTTCTACATCTTGGCTATTGTGAATAATGCTGCAATGAACATAGGGGTGCATAAGTCTCTTTGTATTGATGATTTCAAGTTCTTTGGATAAATACCCAATGGTGGGATAGCTGGGTCATATGGTATTTCAATTTTTAACTTTTTGAGAAATCTCCATACTGTTTTCCACAGTGGCTGCACCAGTTTTCAATCCCACTAGCAGTGTATGAGGGTTCACTTTTCTCCACATCCTCTCCAGCATTTGCTGTTGTTTGTCTTGGTGATTACAGCCATTCTAACGGTATAAGGTGATATCTCATTGTAGTTTCGATTTGCATTTCCCTGATGATTAGAGATGCTGAACATCTTTTCATGTGCCTGGTGGCCATCTGTATATCTTCTTTGGAAAAATGTCTGTTCATATCCTCTGCCCATTTTTTGATTCAGTTGTTTGTTTTTCCCTTGTTAAGTTGTATGAGTGCTTTATGTATTATGGAGATTAACCCCTTGTCAGATATATGATTTGCAAATATTTTCTCCCAGTTGGTGGGTTGTCTTTTCGTTTTGTTCATGGTTTCCTTTGCTTGCAGAAGGCCTTTAGTCTGATGAAGTCCCATTTGTTTATTTTTTCTTTTAGTTCCCTTGCCTGAGTAAATATGGTATTTGAAAAGATCCTTCTAAGACCACTGTCAAAGAGTGTACTGCCTATATTTTCTTCTAGAAGTTTTACAGTTTCACATCTTACCTTCAAGCCTTTAATCCATTTTGAGTTAAATTTTGTGTGTGGCAAAAGATAATGGTCTCCCTTCATTCTTTTGTATGTGGCTGTCCAGTTTTCCCAACACCATTTATTGAAGAGAACTTCCTTTCTCCATTGTATGTTCTTAGCTCCTTTGTCAAAGATTAGCTGTCTGTATACGCATGGTTTTATTTCTGGGCTTTCAATTCCGTTCCATTGATCTTGTGTGTCTGTTTTTGTACCAGTACCATGTTTCTTTGGTTTCTTTTTAAAGATTTTATTTTTTCCTTTTTCTCCCCAAAGCCCCCTCATACATAGTTGTATATTTTTAGTTGTGGGTCCTTCTAGTTGTGGCATGTGGGACGCCGCCTCAGCATGGCTTGATGACCAGTGCCATGTCCGCGCCCAGGATGCAAACTGATGAAACACTGGGCCGCCTGTAGCAGAGCGTGCAAACTTAACCACTTGGCCACGGGGCCAGCCCCCCAGTACCATGTTGTTTTGATTGCTATAGCTTTGTAGTATATTTTGAAGTCAGGGATTGTGATGCCTCCAGCTTTGTTCTTTTTTCTCAGGATTGCTTTAGCTGTTCGGGGGGTGAATTTTAGGATTCTTTGTTCTATTTCTGTGAAGAATGTCATTGGGATTCTGATTGGGATTGCATTGAATCTGTAGATTGCTTTAGGTAGTGTGAACATTATAACTATGTTTATTTTTCCAATTCATGTACATGGACTATCTTTCCAATTCTTTATGTCATCATGATTTCTTTCAATAATGTCTTATATTTTTCATTGTATAGGTCTTCCACTTCCTTGGTTAAATTTATTCTTAGATATTTTATTCTTTTGTTGTAACTGTAAATGGGTTTGTATTCTTGAGTTTTCTTTCTGTTAGTTCATTATTAGAGTATAGAAATGCAACTGATTTTTGTAAGTTGACTTTGTACCCTGCATCTTTGCTGAAGTTGTTGATAATTTCTAATAATTTTCTGATGGATTCTTTAGGGTTTTCTATATATAAAATCATATCATCTACAAACAGTGAGAGTTTCACTTACACCTTGCCAATTTGGATTCCTTTTATTTCTTTCTCTTGCCTAATTGCTCTGGCCAAAACCTCTAGTACTATGTTGAATTAGAGTGGCGAGAATAGGCACCCTTGTCTTGTTCCTGTTCTCAGAGGGATGGCTTTCAATTTTTGCCCATTGAGTATGATGTTGGCTGTGGGTTTGTCATATATGGCCTTATTATGTTGAGGTACTTTCCTTCTATACCCATTTTATTGAAAGTTTTTATCATAAATGGATGTTGGATCTTGTCAAATGCTTTCTCAGCATTTACTGAGGTGATCATGTGGTTTTTATTCCTCAGATTCTTAATGTGGTGTATCACATTGATTGATTTGTGGATGTTGAATCATCCCTATGTTCCTGGTATAAATCACACTTGATTGTGGTGTATTACTTAATGTGCAATCATGGTGTATTATTTAATATGGTAAATGATTTAATTATCTATCACTGCATAGCGAAATACTGCAAGACCTAGTGGCTTAAAACAACGATCATCATTTGTTACGCCTCAGAGTTGCTGTGGATCAGGAATTCAGGAGTGATTTCAAAGGGCAATTCTGCCTCAGGGTCTCTCATGAGGTTGGAGTCATCTGAAGACCTGACTGGGGCTGGGGGATCTGCTTTCAAGATGCTCACTCACAAGCCTGGCCAGTTATTGCTGGCTGTTGAGAGGGGCCTCAGTTCCTTCTCTAGGTAGGTCTCTCCCAGTGTACTCAAAACATGGAGACTGGCTTTCTCCAGAGTAAAAAATAGAAGAGACCAAGTAGAAACCTCTGGTGGCCTTTATGACCTAGCCTCTGAAATCACACACCCTCAATATTGCCATTCTCTGTTGGTCACAGAGACTAGCCCTGATTCAATACGGGGAGAGAATACACAAGGGCATGAATACCAGGAGACAAGGATCATTAGAGTCTATCCTGGAGGCCACTACCCCAGGATTTATCAATAGATACAACCCACATAAACAAAGGCTTTGCGAGGTCTTTAACAAATTTTAAGAGTATAAAGGACTCCTTAAACCAAAATATTTGAGAGCTGCTAGCCTCAAGGAATTGCTCCAGATCTTAAAAGGGTCTTTGCTTCTCCTTCTCCTCCTCCTTCTTTTTCTTTTTGTCTTATTGCTCACAGGTATACCATCATTTAGGAAACTTCTTGCTCACGTACCCTCTAGGAGCTTGCAGACAGTTCCTTCTAGCTCTGTTTCTTCTGAACTTGAATTTTTGGGGGGCTCCCTTATGGGTTTAACCCTGTCTGTAACCTTGGTTTGTTGGATCTTTTGCCTGGCAATGCTTGGAGCTCACTTCAGCTCTGGTCATTCTCAGATCCTGGCTCCCTGAACAGCCTAGGTCTCCAAAAGGGGGTTGCCTGCAGGCAAACTTGGGTCACTAGTGGGCAAAGAAGAGCGGTTCTGAGCCAAGTGACTGGAGGCACTGGAGAGAGAGCAGAGAACTAAACAGGCCAGGATCCCTGCCCTTGTGGAGCTTACAATTCTAGAATGGAGATGAGAGAGAAACAATAAACATAACCAATATGAAAATTATGTAGGATGTTAGAAAGTGATATGTGTTATGGGGAAAAAAGGTAAAGTCAGGTTCCAGGGGGTGGTGCACCAGCAGATATGGAGAGCTTGCAATGTTAACTGGGTGGTCAGGGTAAGCCTCAGTGAGAAGGTGACATTTTAGTGAAGACTTGAAGAGGTGAGGGGACAGCTGCAGCAAAGACCCTGATGTGACCTGGGTCTGGTGTGCTTGATGAAAGCAAGGAGGCCAGTGTGACTGGAGAGGATTGACTGAGGCGGAGGAGAGAGAGAGGGAAGATCAGCAGCAACAGGGCCAGATCTTTTAGGGCCTTGATGGCCACTGTAAGGACTTTGGCTTTTTACTCTGAATGAGATGGGGGTCATTTTGAGGTCATTTGGGGGTTTGAGGCAGAGGTGGAGGTGCTCTGATCTGGCTATTATGTTGAGAATATCCTGTAGGGTATACAGAAGTAGGGAGACCTATTCGTGGGAAGTAGGAAGAGCGAGACTGGTAGCAGGTTATCACAGTTGACCAGGGAAGAGATGCTGGAGGCTTGGACCTGCATGCTGGCAGTGAGTGTAGTAAGCGTTGGTTGGATTCTGGATAGATTTTGAAAGTAGAGCCAATAGGATTCCCCAGCACCTTGGAAGTGGGTTGTGAGAGAAAGTCGCGTATCAAGGATGACTCCTTTTAGGTTTTCGGCCTAAATGGCTTAAAGGTTGGAGTTGCTGTCACTTGAGAAGAGAAAGTTGCAGGTAGAGCAGTTTGCAGGGAGAAAAGACTTAGAAAGTTCCACTAGACACATTAAGCCCATGCTTTTCCCTGAGTTTTCTGTAAAACCCCAGTTGCATCTGCTCTCCCCAGTCCCAGGCACGCCTCCCCAGGAGCAGAGGTTCTGCCGGCTTGTATAGGCCCTTCTACTAACTGCTTTATGAAGGCAGTAAAGAAATTCACTCACTGTATGTAATTTTATTTGAGTGCAAGAATGTTCTTGAGTCTCTCACTCTTTTTTCTTTGTCTTTCTTATTGGAAATGAAAGAAAACAGCCAGGGGAGAATGGATCTCAGGTCTAGAAATCCTAGCAGGTAATTTGGGAGTTGAAAACAAATCTCCCCTGAAATGCATTAAGCAGGTGGAGGGGATTCCAGCTTCACTCTTAAACCACACCTTATCCTGGCCTGGCAAATAACTTCCTCCCGGCCCCAGGCAAATCCCAACTTCCACCCACCAAATGCCTGCAGTTAATAACCTTAAACAACAACAAAACCCCAAAGTGGAAGAAGGAAGACTGATCGGAGGCCAAGATACCAGAAGAGTGCTTGAGAACCTCTCTCGGAGAGCCGCACCCACACAGGGAAACTTTAGGCAAGAAAGCAGGAGCCCAGGGCTGGGGACTCAAGACATGCTGCCTTCAGAGCATCAGAGCAGGGTAAATATCTCACTTGAGTCAAAACAATTATTTTTCTTGATCAGGGTTCCCACTTGTGTCATTAGAACTTCATACCACTAACCATGTTCAAACTCTTCCAAATGGCTAAAATCTCCAGAATCCATTACTGAGCCACAATATAAGTCATGCTGCCCAGTAAGTACAGCAGGACTGGAGATTCCAAATTTGGGTCTAGATAAGTCAGCAGAAGGTCAGTGAGGAAGTTCTCATAGGTCCAGGGAGAATTGAGAAAAACAAGGATCATGTTATGCTGTGAGGAGTTCACTCAGCATGACTTATCATTCCCATTTTACAGATCAGAAAACTGAGGCTCAGAGAGGTTGAGTGACTAGCTCCACAGCTAGCCTCTAGCAGAGCTGGGACAGAGATTCATCTGATAAATCATGGTGACTATTTGCTGAGCACCTGTAATGAGACAGGCGAAGTACCCCGTGCTTTGTGCATAACTCGTGCATTTCTCGTGGGCTACTTCCTTTTTAAAGAAGTGAAACTGTCCAAGGGAACTTCCTGGCATGATGGAAATGTTCTGTATCTGCAATGTCCGATACTGTGATAGTCACCAGCCCCATGTGGCTATTGAGTGCTTAAAATGTGCTGAGTGCGATTGAGGAACTAAATTTATTTTATTTCATTTTGATTGATTTAAACTTAACCACATGTGGCTAGTGGCTACTGTATCGGATAGCACAGTTCTAGGAGGTTCAGTAGCTTTTCTAACAGCTTGTTAAGTGGCAAGGTGAGGGTCCCATCCCGGGGCTGACTGAACCCAAAGCCCATCCCTCTTCCTGTTCCCCTCTGCTCCCCGGTGAGGTGGCGCACTTTGCAAAGAGAAAGGCTCTGGGAAGGAAACTGACCAGACAGTACACAGTCAGCCAAAACTAAAGGCCAGGTCTATAGTGGAGCCTGCTTCTTCCGAGTGTGTCTCGAGGCCCCAATAGGCAGCCAAACACCTCAGCTGGGGGCTCGAGACGCTGTACCAGCAACTTCCCAGAGCCTACCAGCGGTGACCCAGCTGACTGAGGCTCCTGTGACTCACGGGGCCCAACCCTGCTGTTTAAGCAGAAGCATTTCCTTTTTTGGGGCTTAAGACTAATTGGTAGAGAGGTAGTGAGCTTCCAGGCTCAGCCTCACCCTGTTGAAACATGTAGCCCTCAAAGGTTTCAACTTCAGGCACCGCCCATGAGGCACAGCTACCATCTGCCATGTGCTGAGCGCAAACGTTTAACCCGAGCGGGCCATGGTCGCTTCGTCGGCTTCTCCACAGCCCGCCAGTGTGCCTCTCTGCCGCATGCCTCACTCCCCTGCTCCAAAGCCTCCAAAGACACCGGTGATGCTCAGAACAAAGGCCAGGGTCTTCCTTCCCTGCTCACTCCCCTGATCTTATGTACCACTGTTGTCCCCATCGCTCATTCTGCTCCGGTCCCTGACCTCCTTGTGGTTCCCCAACACATCAAACTTGTCCCTGTCCCAGGCCGTTGCTCTTACTGTTCCTCTGCCTGGAATGCTTGTTCCTGGCATCAAACATGGCTTACTCTGTCTTCATTCAACCTCTGCCCAAATGTCACCTCTTCAGGGAGGTCTTCCTGACTCCACCCCATCTCTTTACTCTGCTTCACTTCTTTCAAGGTACTTATCACTCACTGATATATGTGTACTTATGTATATTTGGTTGGTTGGTTTGCTTGTTTTCTGTTACACCCACTAAGACGTAAACAGGGTAAGGAGGGACATTGCCTTTTTTCACTCTGTATCTCCAGTGTCTAGAATAGAGTCTGGCACATAGGTGCTCACTGAATATTTGTTGAATGCACAATGAATCAATGAATGGATGCATGCATGACTGCTTACCGCAAGGAGGTGGGGAGCGGTGGGTAGGCTCAGGCTGGGCCCACTCTACACAGATCAGTGCGTCCATGATTTGGATGCTGAACCATGAGAAACCAAACCAGAGATTTGTTGGCTTAATTTCTTTTGCCCTGGGAAAGTTAAAGATCACAGATAATCCAAAACTCAGTGCCAAGTTCTCTGATTTATAATTGAGGAATTAGTCACACAGAGGTAAACAAGACCAAAGGACTGACAAGTGAACTGTAGGAGGAAAACGATGGGAAACAGATGGAGGGACCCGTACAATCCACACTCCTTCAGCTGGCCTGGGTTCCCACCAGCACTTGCTCAAACCTGGATCCAGAGAATCCTTGAGGATTTTCACTCCCAGAATCTTTTGGGCCAGGCTGCCCAGGTAGCTGTTGGGAGTGACGTGACCGCAAGGGGAGGCAGACTAGGTGAGCCCATCCCTATGTGACAATGATAGGATGCAGCCATCTAAAAGGCACACCCAGAATGGCAGGTGTTTCCCAAGGATGCCCAGGCTCACAAAGTTTTCCTAAAAACCTGAATTTTGGGGGAAAATTTTCCTTTCCATCTTTAATGTATCCTATAGGAATGTCTCTCTTTTATTCCACCTCTAAAAACTTTAAAGAAACAAAATTAGCAACGCCTAGAAGTGTCTGACACATAGGAGGTACTCAATAAATATTAAATGAATGAGAATGTTGAGGCAAAGGGGAACTGTCGGCTGGTGAAGAATGGTATAGTTAGGCAAGCCCTGATGGTTGGAAACCACGTCCTGGAACCCCGACTCTGGCTGCAAAGCCTTAGTTTCCCTATTGGTAAAAGCAAGGCCTGGACTAGCTGCACTCACATTTCTCTCCCAGCTCCAACACTCTAATTCTCTGAACATGGCTTCATGGCTTTATTGTGGACTGGGTCTTACTTGCGTCCTACTGAAAGCAAGGCCTGCTGCTCTGGAGACTATCCATTGTTTTCAAGTACCAGAGGTTATTTAATAGCAATTCTCCCAGAATATTTTTCATGTCTTCCATGAAAGAAGATTCTGGAAGGTAGCCATCATCAAAATAGGAAGTAAAGCCAGGCTGGTGTTCCATTTATCAGATTATGCAGGCTTAGCTAGAGTTCCTGTCATCCCATATGGTGATTCTGGGAGCTTGACCAGGTTTCAGAGGTTTTGTATTCAGAGCGGTAAGAAATCATGTCTGTGCTTGTGGGATTTGGGTACCTATTTCCCTCCTTTCCATGGCTCAGGGCTGGGGGTGCCAAGGGAAGGCTCTCGTGACTCTTCTCCTCCTCTCAGAGCTTTAGCGCAGCCGTTCTAGTGTCCGCAGAGAGCCCCCTCATGTAGGGACCATCAGAATGCCCAGTACTGGCCTGAGTTGTTTCCCTATCCATTTTATTTTAAGCTGCTCGTGAGTTTGACCATTTCCTTCCACTCTTAGAAGTGTCCCAAAGAACCAGTCCAGGAGAATTCAAACTCCTTCTCTACCTTTCCAACTGTTTACAGCCTTGATGCACCAGGAGGAAAAAGAGCAGGGTCCAGACCGGCTTCGGCCAGGCCATCCCTCCAGGCCTCAGTTTCCTCGGCCATGAGGTCAGGATGGTGTGCTGGCCGGTTGCCCTGCCTCTTCCACCCTTGTGATGTTCCCCCGCCCAGAGGCAGAGCCAGCCCTTTCCCATGAGGGAGTCACAGCTTGTATGTTATGTAACTTCCATAAAGTCAGGGGCTCTTCTTTTTCTTTTCTTTTTAATGTTCTTAGGTACTCTAGGAAGAGAGAAACAATTTTATGATCCCAATAACCAAACAACATAATGAAAATCATGACAATCCTCAGCCCAATAAAACCCTGGGCAAAAGGCTCCACATTCTCAAACAGGACCCTGGGAATTCAAAGCTCTCTGAAGCCGTAAGTGGCCAGGGCCCTGCCGAAGGCCTCGGGATGCTGGCTGATGGCTGATGAAAGGCTTTTAACGCGCCACTGAAATTCTCTTTTCCAAAATAACCACTTTGAAACCTGTTAATTACAGACACACAACCAGCTCCAGCCCCCCATCAGGACCGGGGGCTTTCACCAGGGAGAGCCCAGCTCCAAGGCTGGCTGCTTCCAGGGCGCTACACATGCTTTGTGTTGGGTGAATTAGCTTCAGGAAGAGAATCCAAATTAATGAAAACCACATGGCCACTCCCCTCACCCCCAGCCTCCTACCCTACCTCCCTCCCCTGGAGACAGAGGCCAGTTCAGTCTAATTTGGTCCAGTGTTTTTGTTTCCTAAAATCTGTCTTGGGCTCTGGGCCATTAATAGGTTGCAGCTGATTGTAATCTACATGAATCAGAGACCTCGCTTCTTTGGTTTTAAGGAGATTACAAATTGTGCGTCCCACAAACGGGATGGAGGGGAAAGGCCCTGGGCAGGGAGAGGGTGGGGACAGATCCTGGAAGGCACAAAAACTCTGCTCTCCATTAAGCGAGTGGGTTTGAATGAGCCTGTGATCTCTCAAATCTGGGGGAGGGGAGTGAAAAGGAGGTGAGGGTCTTGGTGCTCTGACCCTGTGGCAGGAACGCAGACCCTGGGTCTGTGTAAACAGCTAAAATCAAGGATCTGGATGAGCAGAGAGGTCTCTACTCACTTACCTTCAACAAATGATTTTCTCACGTTTTTGCTGGGCACCTATTATGAGCTGAATCAGAGGTGAGCAAACCACAGCCCACAGGCCAAATCAGGCCTGCAGCCTGATTTCCTAAATAAAAGTTCTGTTGGAACATAGCCACACCCATGTGTTTACGTATTGTCTCTGGCTGCTTTAGGAGGTGTGGCTGAGACTCTAAGGCCTGCAAAGCCAAAAATATTTATTATGTGCCCCTTTATCGTAAAAGTGTGCTGATCCCTCAGCTGGAGAATTATTGGGCAGGCATTCCACTTACATGACAACAAAGGATAGGCTTAGGATCTGCTCAGTTCCCACATCATCCCACGATTTAGGTTCCTTCTAAACATCATTCTTCAGGAAAGTGTCTTTATGCTCATGTAACCCATGGCAATAAAGAACAATGCCAAAATGATGCTGGTCAGTCAAGGGTTCAAAGTACTCGCTCTGACAACCCTACACTCCCATTTCACAGATGAAGAAACAGAGTCACTGCGATAAAGCAACTCACTAAAGGTCACATAGGAAACACCACAGTTAGGAAGAACAGGGCCTCTGAATCCCAGAAAGATCTCTGTCCATCAGACGTTGGTAATGAAGGGAGTCGGGGGGCTTTAACATAATACCACTCCCTCCTGTGTGCTGCACTGGCCATTTTACAAAGCATTTTCATGTATGGTTGTCCAAACAATCCAGTGACGGGCTCAGGGTGGTATGTCTCCTTTTTTTAGGTAAAGAAATGTAGCGCTGAGTGATGGGGATGAGAATCAGATAGGCCAGACCACATACCTCCTTTGAAAAGCACCTTTATCCAAGGCCCAGTGGGGGTACTCAGCCCAGGCCTTCTGGGCCCAGGGCAACCGTCACTCCATCGGGACCCCAGGGTGCCTCTAAGATAGCCCTTGGGCTTCAGGAACTTCCAAGCTAGCAGGGGAAGACAAAGGAAGGGGAGGATTATGACTGCCTCACAGGCACAGCAACGGAGGGGCACATGCGGTGCTTGGGGAGGACGCGGGAGGAGAACCCCACCCTTCCCTAAAAGCAAACCTGTTTGTAAGGAAACCCGAGCGAAGAACCTCTGGTGCAAATGCTGCTGGCTGGAAATGCAATCAGGCCCCCTTCCAAGCTGTTGGGGGCTAACTAATTGCTGGCATCCTTGTGGGGACAGGCAGGGAAGCCTGAGAAATCAGCATCCTCCCAGAGACTAGTCTTGGCAGGCAAACGGATGACACCAAGAAAGCTGCTGCCTTGGAGCAGCATGGGCAAGTCCAGGCCTCTTCCCACAGGAGCCTATTTCCTTCAGGGCCAGGCCCGGGCTCCAGGTGGAGACCCTTCCAGCCAAGAAGGACCTCCCCTGGGGCTGCAGTCACAGTGACCTTCAACACTCTGGAAGGTGGTTATGTTGGGCTATGAACAAAATAACAGATCAACAGAGTGCCACACTAGCTTGCATGAAATATGAACTCTGTGTAAAGGTCCCCAGTGAATAGAAGCCAAGAGTTCCTATAAAGGGTAACGGTCCCTCCTTCACTGTCTCCATCTCCACTGTTGTTCCCTGGTCCCTTTTCTTTAGCAAGCTTCTCCTTGAACTTTAGATAGTGCCTCAAAGGAGTTTCAGACTTCACTGAGGAGTCATGGGTCTCAATCTTCAGAACTCTGCTATTGTTCAGTGGTCTCCAAGGGACGAGGCTGTGAATTGCCTGAGGATGAAGGAGGGAGTCCAGCTGAGCAGGGTATAGGTATGAGCAGGGTATAGGTATGAGAGTATCAGGCAAACTCCTATCACCATAAACAACTGAAGTCCTGCACTGGACCAGGGCAAAGCCTGGGGAATGACCCCATCAGCATCTTTGTGTCCCACCATCATAGGGACTCTGTGCTCAGAAACAGCCTTAAGCAGGCCTTCGACCTTGGCCTGATAGGGGACAATGGATGGCTTCTCTGGCTTCTCCTTTCCAGGGAGCCTCCCAGCATATTGATTGGTACTCTTTTCTTCCACCAGCACCTAGGGCTGCGGGTGTAATCCTCAAAGTTCTGTTTTGTCTAGAATTGGTTTCCTGATAGGTTCAGGCTCTCTGCTCCATGGAACCCAACAGCCAGGAGATTTTTGCTACTGCTTCCTTGAGTCCAGACTAGAGGAAAAGCAAAGGCTCATGACTCTCAAACAGGTGTAGGGGAACTCGTGAGGGCGTTCAGACTCCTGATCTAGCAAGGACCTGAGCTGTGCTGAAGAGCGACGTTGGCTCTGGTAATGGCTTCGCGGCCCTTGAATGGAATGGAATGCACCATGGTTAATTGGCAGCCACTGAGCGTTTATTATGAGCTGGGTGCCACATGGATGAACACACTGGCAAGACAGACTCTGAGAAGGGCACACGCCAAGGAGTTTGTTTGTAGACTGAAGTTTCTCTCCAGATTGAGGGGTTCATAAGCGTCTGCCCACATGCATGTCGTGGTGGTGCTGGGCCCAAATCCCCAACTTCGCTGTGGCTGCCAGTGCGCGGACTGTGTGTGATCTGGGGCCCTCACACAAAGAACACAGGGCTTAAGTCAAGCTCTCCCCTTCTGTGCCACCAAACAAAGGCAAGCCAGAAGAAAGCCGAGTGAGAAAGCCCATAAACACTTCCTGGGGCTGGGCTCGCACCCTAAAGCTCAGAGTGGAGCCAGCCAGACAAGTTCAAAACCGCAGAAACACACGAGAATGTCCAGCTGCTATTGGCTGAGCAGACTGGGTGCCAAAATGTCTTCAGAGCAATGAAAGAGGACAGACTTTTAAAATTAGAGCTCTACCTTCTCTCCCTCCCAGGCATGGAAGGGTGGGGATTGTGGATGAATACTGAAAATTGATTTCATTGGTCCTTCAAAAGACACAGAACAGCGACCCCTCCCTCTCTCCTTTCCCACCCTCTCGAAATACACTCTCCCTCAGCTCACCTCTGATACCTACAGCTTTGTTTCAGATCGTGTTTTGTGTCCTGTGTAAACAAGGGCTGGTAACTAGCACAGGAAATGAACTTCACAAGCCGTGAATGCGTACCAACCTGCGGTGTGGGGAGTTGCCAGATTTTTTTCTAACTGAGAATTTTCACAGACTCTCAAAACTCTCTCTCAGCTTCCCCTCTGCACACTTGAATACACGCACACCCACCATGCATGTGCACACCCCCAAACGCAAAATTTCCCCTCAGTTTCCCCCAACACACGTGAGCAGAGATACGTGCTTATGCACAGACACTCTCCCATTCTCAAAACTTCCCCTTGATTCCCCTATATCTACAAATTTGAGCATCGAGGTGTGTGGGTGCTCCCTGTCACCGTCTCGGACACACACAGAACTTTTTGCCCCCTCAGCATACCCCCAGCACACAGAGACTCAGAGCCAAGTATGTTTATATTCCCATGTATATGTGCACACACACACACACACACACACACACACACACACACACAGAGCCACATTCCAACTGGCTCAGTCATAGCCATGACAGGCCTGGGTCTGCTTGCCATTGTTTCTCATTTGCCTCTAACGGGGCATTCATGTAACAGAGAGGCTTACCATCCATTTTATAGCATTTACCCTGAGCCTGTGTGTTGGGGAGGTGGCTCTTTAAAAGTATGTGTGGATGGCAGAATGAAAACCAGGGACAAAGGCATCCCTTCCAATCTCCCGCTTGAGTTTCACACACTCACGAGCGCTGTTCTGGATGACCAGGGATGTTACCCTGTCTGAAACCAGGCTGGGAGGATGGGGGCCAGCTGAAGAATTTCCGGAAGTCCTATCTCAGGGTCCTGCATTGCCGCCTCTTATTACTCCCATTTATTCTAAGCCCAGGCTGCCTGAGGGCAAACTGTGTCCTCTGTAGGCCTGGGTGGGAGGCACCAGCCAAATGAGCAAAGACTAATTCGGGTAGAAACTAAAGGACATGAAAATGGGCCCCGAAAGACCACTCTTCCCCGGGAATGTTGGCGCACAAGAAGAGCTGGCACATCCAAGACTCACCACCCCTCCCCAACAGCAGTAAATGTTGCACTACACATGCAAAGGGACACCGTCTTTGCGTTGACAATAGGACCGGCTAATGTAAAAGTTCTTTTTTTTTAATTTCTTACAGCCAGATGGACTTAATGCATCTAAGAAACTGACAAACCCAGGGTGCTTACTGTGTGGGTCTGGGCAGATGGAATGCCTTCCATTGCATCATGCACACACCACAGTTTATTCACGGTATGCACAACCGGGGCTGGGCAGACTTCTCACTGTGCTCCATTGGACACTGGCAAGGGGCTGGCTAGAAGTATGTGTACTTACGCTCAGCCATTGCTTGTAAACTCTGCTCCACTTTCCTCCCCAGCAGAGTCCTTTCTTCAAATAAAATCTTATTAGAGAGCCCAGTGTGCAAAAGTGATAAAAGCAGAGTTGCCCTGGTTACAAGGGGAGGGGAGGAGTTAGGGGTGTGTGTGTGTGTGTGTGTGTGGAGGGTGGTCCCATCTGCCCTGGTTCCATCTTGACCCTCCCCCTGGCTATACTTCAGGGACTCTCTGAGGGGTTCCTTGGATCCCAGTTTGAAAACCACTACCACAATGCAGGCCTCTTTTCGTAATAGTTGTTGAACTTCAGTTCTCCAGAAAACACACAATGGCAAACAGCTTTCAAATTAGCCTTAATTTTACACACTACTGACTCAGGCTGCTGCCCCTACTTGGTGTGGTATACAGAGTTAGGGACCTCCCGCTGAACCTCCATGGCCCCACACAGGGCTGTAGCCCACAGATTGAGAATTGCTGCACAGAAATTAGGAGAGGAGCAATAAAGAAGACTGGGGTCCCAGATGGAGTCACACTATGAAGGGGCTTCAGGGTCTAGTGAGGGAATTTGTGCCTAATGCTATTTGGCAAAGGAGAACCACTGACAGGCCATGTGCAATTATTATTATTATATTATCAAAGCCAAGTGACATGGTGGGATGTGAACTGACAAAAAAAGGGTAATTCCTTTGCAATGAAGTCCCTTTTCCCATCTCCAGCTGTTTGAGCCTCAATATCCCCTATGTCCACCAGGAGCATATCCTCCCAGACCATCATGGATGGGCGTCAGCCCAGACACTGTTTTGCAGCCTTCATCACCAGAGGTCTCATGGTCTGGTGTGGCACTACCTAAAGTGAGTAGCCCAGCCCAGGCCTCTGTGCCCTTGTGACTGTGGGCACCCAGCAATGTATGCAAATGAACATGTGCCTGAATTAAAGAACATGTATGTAGGCAAGCAAAGCGGGATTTATACTGTATGCAGGCCCAAGTGAGGCCTAATTCCTCGGCTCTGCCCCCATCAGTCTGCCCCTTGCCCCCAAACCTCTCAAAGAAGAACTTGGTTTCATTTGCTGAGTCAGGAAACAGAGCTGGAGGTAGCATCCAACACGGGTTTGGGGAAAGAGGCTATGCTCCCACTTCCAGCTCTGTGCTCTGTTTGCCTCGGGGAGACCTGCTAAAGCTTTTGGTACCCAACTCTGCGCATGCCTACAAGGAGGGTTACTGTTACCGTGTGTCTGCCGACTTTAGAGAGGGCCATGGAGATGAAGATGCAATTAGAGCCTGTGAATGCTTTGTGCTTCCTGGATGAAAGACAACGCTGGGAAGTTTTATTATCTACCTACTCTGCTTTTTTATTGTTCTAGGTCCCTTCTGTTTTTCTTTTTGGGGGTCCGCGTAAACTTTATGAGGTATTAATTTCAAAAAAAGCCTCCTTGCACCTCAGAGCAGGGTTTTATTTGATGCCTCAGAGAATTTCTTTCCATAACATGGACCCTCAAAGGACTCCTCTTGGTCAGGGTGAAGAGGCCTGCATGCATTCAGCTGCTCAGTTCAGTTCAATTTAACAAATATTTATGGAACATCTACTAACATATGCCTAGCCCTGAGAGGCAGGGCAGGACTGGAAAGAGTGGGGAAGGTTAGGAACTTTGAAAGCAGGCCACCTGAGGGTTGAGTTCCAGCTCAACAGTTCCATGTGTGTCCTCAGAGAGCCTCAGTCACCCCTCAGAATCGCTGTTTTGTGTCCTCTAAAATGGAGATAATCCTAGCCATCTCATTGGGTGAAGCAATAAAAAGGTATAAATCTCCCAGTGAGTGGTGGGTGGGAGCTCAGTAGTTCCTAGCAGGCTCCCTCTTTAGGATCCCACCTCCGGAGCGGAGACAGAGGAGATGCCTCTATTCTCAGTTCTGCTTCTCCTCCCTGAGGCCCTCTGTCTGGTTCTTCTTCATCCATCTTGGAAAGAATGCCAGCTGGTTAAACCCGCGGCTCTGAAACTTTCTCATCTCAGGTTCCCCCGGTGCTCCTGAGCAGCCCACTTCCTCCCTACACCCCCTCCTCCACCCGAATACCTCCAAGGCCTCCACATTACTATCCCCTTCCACCCTCCCTCCAAACCCATTCCCGAGAAGGAGAAGAACAGAACCTTCCCATTGTTTTGAGAAGGAGAGCACAGTGGAGGTGGCTTAGCTTTGTTGCACCCACTTCAGGAAAAACCACACTGTGGGCTCCATGAAGTGCCCAGCCTCCAAAGGCCAGCTTCTGGCAGAAGGGAAGAGGACCTGGCCAGGCAGGGTGGGCCGAGGCTGTCCCAGAGGGCCCAGTCCAGGCAGGTCCAACACAGCATCCAAGGCAGGGCCTCCTCACAGGTGCCCTCATCCCCAGGATCCAGCCTGGAAGAGGCCCCTAGAATGTTCCCTGGCAGCTACAGCTGTCCAGTCTGAGAGAAGCACACTGAAGGCATCCACAGAGGACTCTGTCCCTGCCTGAACCGGGCTTCTTGCTGTTTCTCAGGTG